>NW_024884586.1:36218810-36247430 GCF_019232065.1 Centrocercus urophasianus | reverse complement strand
CCAAAACCAAATCTGCACAGTGTGCTCATACAGAAAAGCCCTAAATTCATCACACTGTGTACTTTGAGATGGAAATAAGCTTTTTAGTGTTTCTTGAGATTCTTGCTCTCTCCATTTTGGCATTAGTGCCATGTTACAGTGCGTCTTTGTCATCTGCCTGTGCCTCAGCATGTGCACCTTCCCAACACTGGCTGGCTGCTGCTCACAGCAGGCAGCTGCTGCCTTGCAGAAATCCCCAGCCTGCACTTTCAGATTCATTGCATTCATTCTTCTGCAGTGGTCTAGAAAGAAAAATGTTTCCCTGAAACATCAGAGGAGGCAGTGCTTTCTGAACACATTTAAACAGACTGCCTGAGCAGACTTTTTGTTCTTACCTGGGAAATTATTGTGTCAGGCAAAAGGAGTAATACTCCAAGAGCTGGTGCAAGGGCAAAGACTGAAGTAAACTCTGGGGTGTTTTTTTAAGTACACTTTTCTAGGAGAAATTTTTGTTCTGCCTCTGTGCTACATGGTTGTTTGATCATTTGGTCCTTAGAGTTTGATGGGAACTGCTGAGTCACAGCCTGAACCTCTGATTGATCACCTGAGGCAAGCCATGAGTCAGCCACAGGAGCACAGGTGAAGGCAATTCACCTGTGCTGCTGGAAGGGGTGGAGCCTGGCTCCACCCCTCCTAGACTTATTTAAGAGCTGGCTACCAGGGGGGAAGGATCTTGTCTGGAGATCCCCTCTTCTGGTGTTTTTTGTAGGTGAGCCTAGCATATGGGTAAGCCTTCCGTTTATTCTCTCCTATTATCTTAGTCTGCTTTGCCTAACTCTCTTGTTCTTTTTGTGGTTATAACATCTTGATATCTATTGATTATACAGAGTTGTTTAAAGTCATTGTTACTTTCAAAATGATAAGAGAGTTATGTATTCTGACAAGGCTGGAGACTCTCTACCTTTCTTCATAGCAGTGTGTTTAGTTGTTTTGTTACTGTCGTATGGCAACGGTAGTCAGATATTTTTGTAAATGCTGGGGTCCCGCTGGGAATGGTGATGCAGAAACAGTTAAGAGGAGATGATCCATGTCTTAAAACTTGAAGTTTTTAATATGCTGTAATTTAGAATGCAGTAAGAGAGTTAGTTTAAAATAAGAGAGAATGTGATAAGGAAGATGATTGAACTATAGCAATATATAATGGCACAGTGTTAAGCTGCCATACTTTTTGTCGCTTTTAGAAGAAAAGGTCTCCCCTGCAGTATGAATAAGTACTACCAAAACTCCCTCAGGAAGCTGCTGTGCAGATGTACTCTGTACATCTATTCTTTCTCTTCAGTTTTATATAGTCATATCATGCATCTGCCCCGTGATACAAAAATATTTTTTAAGTGTAACAGGGAAAAAACATATAAATTGTAGATGATATTTTGGGCTGTAATGTAAAACCCAGTAGCTGGGGTGACTCAAGATCTGCTTGTATTTATTCTTACACTATGTCATTTTCTGTTTATCTACTGCTCCCATGAAAGTTTACAGACAAGACGACTGTAAATGAAAAATAGCTCTTTTTCAGTGCTGACTGCTGAGAATTGTTCTTTTCTCATTATTTTATTTGAATGATTAGGTATTGAGAATACACTGTGATAACTAAAGATGTAATTGGAATTTTAAGAGGGAAAAAAACTACATAAATGTCATAACCGGTTGCCCAGGGCATAAGATATGTTTTATTTTCTAATATTTTCTGTTGTGTCACAAGCAGATACATACTCACAGAAACTAAGAGGAAAAGGATGAAAACATATTTTTAATATTTCACTCAATAACAGAAAATTGCGACTCAAATTAGAAAAATATAAATGACACAGCTCTGT
The DNA here is from genome assembly GCF_019232065.1 of Centrocercus urophasianus. NCBI lineage: Eukaryota > Metazoa > Chordata > Aves > Galliformes > Phasianidae > Centrocercus > Centrocercus urophasianus. The sequence goes on along the minus strand of NW_024884586.1, from coordinate 36,245,574 downwards.
TAAGATCAGTGAATAGACCAAGATGGATTGCCTGTATCTACCCAGCCTACAGCAGGCAGACAGAAGAATGTCAATGCAGCATTTGTGTGGCCCATCTAACTTGTACACAGCTATTACAGAGTGCTCATACTTGTTTAGTATTATGTGAATCCATGCACATCCTTGAACAAATGGGATCCTGTGTGCTCAAGAGAGTTCCTTTGGATATGACAAGGTCAAGAGGAGAAATCCTCAAGGGTGGCTTTAAAATTGCCTGCAAGACAAAAAACAAATATACTCTAGTTTTCCACTGTAGTTTCATATCTATCTGCATGGTTCATGACATACAATTTATCTAGAAATAGAAATTCCCAACTGGAATAGTTTGGGGGTTTATTTTGGATTTAGAAGGTACTGTAATGGCATTGCCTCTTTGTTTACGCTTACTGGAAGATGAAGATGACAGACTGAGAAAATCTCTTGCATGCTATGTTGCATAAGTAATAGTGATTTCTGTCATTTTAACCACTTGTAACTATGTGTGAAAGAAAGCAGTGGGCAAGAGAACAACAATAATCAAACTGGAGGGTATGAAGTGTAACTCTTGCAATAAATTTTGTAAGAGTATTTTTTTTTCCTGTGGAATCATTTTATTAATAGTAGGGGGGAAAAAAAAAGAACAAAATAAGGATATTTTAGGAAGAAGTACAGTAAGTACTTTCTGTTACACTGTCTAAAGCTTTCCTTCCGTTTAAAGTTATATTCCAAGGAAAAAACTTACTGAACTTACGCATTACTTTTTGAACTTGTGCACTGATACTGATATCATAAGACTTCAGGAAAGTCCACATTCTGATTGAAACAGAACCAGAATTTTAATGTTTTAGAACTTGGTATAATAGCACCACCTTCCCCGTAAACATGTTATATGCATCAGGAAAAAAAAAAGAGGAGTTCAGTTTGATGGATGTTTCACAGACCCAGGAGTCAGGATGCTCACAGTTTGTTTACAGTCTGTCGGTGACTTGTGTGACCTTGTGTGCACCCCGAGTCAGGTACCTGAGTAGGCTGCTGTCTAAATCACCTTAACATGATTCATAGCTTGTAGTAAAATGGAGATACTTAGTTAGCTCACTTGTCTCCATTTTGGAATGAGATTTCTGCACTGTACTTCTTATCAGTAGGAACATAAATGACATTCTGTTGTTTGAATAATAAATATCAAAACTGCAGATTACAAGATACAGGTGAGTACTGAACACAATATTTATTTTTAATCTTCTGTCACAGAAAGCAGGAGGGTAAGGCTGACTTTTAATATTAAATGTGAATAGCACTGGCTGTTGAACGGATAACGTAATGGAATATAGAAATTCTGACTAGAAGGAATTGAAATTATTCTGAGTAATCAAACCAGTTGTAGAATATAGAAATAAAGGAAAATATAACCAGGATAGGGATAAGTCTTACGTGCTATGATGGTTTCTTTAATAACAGGCAACAACATTGTATTAATGTTTAATAAACTGCTCAGGCTCTGTCTTAAAAATTTTATGCTTTTATTTAAAAGTTTGCTCCCATTTTATTCCGTAGGTGGGTGTATGCCAGTGTTGTACCAGTGCTAATCTCAATTCTAAATAATTTTTTTAATTTCATCTTGAGATTGGTAACTTAATTGTGGCTAGCTGTGTTCCTTGGCCCCATGCAATTCTCTTTTATTCCTGTACTTTTCTCAGAAGTTTCTGGAGTGACCTCACTGTGGGCTAAGCTCTTTCTGTTTGAACAACAAGGGATCCAGTTAAAAAATATTGGCAGATGTTTTTCAATCCAGCAGAAGTTGTGAGGAGGGAATTTTCACTTTACTGGAGGTGTAGTTATCTGACTCTTAGTGGTGTTTGTCAATTATTTCTCTAAATCCAGAGATTTAGATCTGAAGAGAAAGCAGTTTGAGACGCAAGTTATTTATTGTTTTTTTTTTTTTTAAAGAATAATGCAGGTTTTAAGTAGCCTCGGTTGTTCCTTGACCTAATAACATTAGCAGTTTTTTAGGTGGAATTAAATACTTGAGAAGGAATAGGTCACGTTTAAAGCAAAGTTCTTCCTGAGAATAAAATGGAGGTGAATACAAACTGTGTCAGACTGTTGTCTTTTGATTGGCAGGTGTGAAGGTACATTTTCCTTGTTGCTTTGGAATTGTCTGAGGAAGAAATGGTTCTTTCAGTAATTTTGGGATGACAACAAAAATCTTCGATTTTAAGAAGTCAGAAATTGGGGTGAGGGTAGACCTATCAATTCTCCTTTGCTGTGTAAGAAAAAATGATTGCATTTTGTTTGCTGAAAATTGATGTATTTTTAATTTAAAGATTTCAGTGACCATTTCTTTCGGATTTCAGTAAGTTTTGTGGATTGCATTACTGGTAAAGAGTTTGTGTTTTCTATGCTTCTGTGTTGTGGCTGTGGCAGCAATACTCAGCTGACAACTTGCTTCTTCAAAATAGTGAAAACATATAGTTATATTAGTTTATTGTCTTAAAAGTCAGTTCCCATGGCAGCCTCTCCTTCTCTGAAGATGCCATAGGCTAGCAGACTCTTGTGTATCCAATGTTTGCAACAGCTGGATTTCCTCCTACTACCATGTAGCAGGGGAATCGGAAACAGCTGCAAATAAAAGCACTTTAGCTGCTTTCTATTACTAACCCCTGATTAATGAATAATTAATATGATTGTAGAAAACAAAGTAGGCCAAAAATAGATCTTTGTTTTAGTGACTCAATTCCTCAAGCTAAACCTTAAATATATTCATTTTGTAAAATTTCATAAAAAACAGCCATGTCCAAGAGAATTTTCACACACAATCCATCTACTTGTTGTATTTCAAATCTTAGTGTTTTATAAACATTTGTCGTAACAAAAAAAAGGATAGATATTTAAGCAAGTTTGTCTTTTCCTAGGAGTAAAACAGATCTAAACTAAGGATTCTCTTCCTTAACGATGTCACACCTCTGAAGTAGAGAAGGCATGTTCAAGAGTCAAATACTAAATACAATCTCTTTTGTTTTTGAGTTTGTCACGAGTTATGTTAGTATTAATTTATTTGCTTTAGTGAGTTTCATATAAGAAATGAGAAGACAGAAGGATCCAGGATTTTCTGTGGTTTACCTAGAATATATATCTTTACCCAGTTATGAGAGAAATAAATGTGTTAGTATGTGAAAAAGCCTGAAAGAAATTATGCAAAAAAATTGTAAATAAGTAAAAGTTGCAATAGATTATTAATGACTGTATTTCAGTTTTTGCCACTGCTTTTCAAGACAGAGAATTACTGGAGTAAGAAAAATGAAGTTGACATACTACAATACATTAACAGGTATGGATTTCTGTGATTAAATAAAATGAAAAGTTGAAGGGCTTTCATAATATGTTCTTTCTGGATTGTTACAAAATCAAGAATGAGCTATTAATCATAATTAAAGGATGATGTTATATTGCCAGAAACTAATATGAACTGCTGATTTATAACCCAAGAAGCCAATGTGCATAATTTATTAATATTTGTGATAATTAAGAAGGAGGATGGTTTTATGCATAGAATATTTTATATGGAATGAGCTGCTAGTAGAGGTATATTTTTAACAAGTAGAATGATAGTAGCTGATGTGCGTATGTTTTGATTCTTGCACTGTTTTTTTTTTTTTTAACAGTATTTTTCAGTTTATCAGTCTGGGTTCTTACATCGTAAAATCATGATTTTTCCTGGCTAAGTGTTTGGCTTTGAAAAATCTCATTTCCATTTTTCACTCTATTCAAGATCTTCATGAAACTAAATGAGATGCTAGACCATTCTGTACACCAGTAATCTCATCTGTAAGAAGATTTTCATGATCCTTTTTTGCTAGAGATAGCTCAGCTGGAAGATGCAAAAGAGAATAGAATTAGCTGTATTATGATTCTCCTTGAAATATCAAGTACAAGCATTGACAAAGGAAAGGTATTGATCTATCTAACAAGGACATGTAATGGCAAACTTCCATGCCTGTTTATATATTTAGCAGCATCTAATGTTAGCATCAAATTTTTGTCAAGATCTATATAACTGTAGCTGCACTGATTTCTCACTTGGCATGCAGAAAACTTGTGCCATAAATATACACTTCTACATTACTTCTGAACTCTTCAATTGAGTAAATTATTACCACTGTTTGTGTAGATAATTAGTTATGATGATGACAGAACCTTCATTTGTTCCATTGTCTTCCTTTACTCAAAATGCTTGCAACTTATTTTGGTGCTAAATTCTTTACTTCCTTTATTCTATTACCATGGTTAGGGTACTGAGGGATTTGGTGTTATATGTTAAAAAGAAGATATGCAAGATTTTTAGGTGCCTAACTGCTGTTGATTCATTTGGTGTTGGTTGCCTAAAAAACTTTTGGAACCTGGGCAGGAATGATTGCTTCATATTCCTGAGTTCTTTGCTGGTGAACTGGAAATAATTTAAAGGCGCATTTTTTTTTTCCTGGAGTGAATACCTAGCACTGTCTGCAAGCTGTTTTTTTCGAGGTTTCTTCATCTGTGGATGGAAAAGCACTTGGCACTTTTGAACACATTGGTTGACAATGCAATACTGAAACAGTCACCAATCCCCAATACTCTCTAGAATTTCAAAGAAGTGTTCTAAATGAGGGCTGAGGAGTGCCTTAGTGCCTTAATAGTTAGCCTTGTGAAACTGAAAAAAAAGTGGAGAGTAAAAGGAAATGCATATCTGATTTGTACATGTGTTTTGTCGTACAAGTAATTTTGATCTATCTTTTAAGCATATTAAATTTCTGGGCTACAGATTATCCATGTCTTGTTTGTATAGTAAGGAAGATTACTAAATGGGATCTTTATATAAAAATACAGCATGAAGATGTAAAAAAAGTGTTTTTTGTTGTTCATTTTGAACAGAAGATCCTAAGACTTTTACATGTTACATACAACAGTAACTGCAGCTGTTTTAGAGCAGCAGGGAGGCATTCCTGAAATGCTCTGTAAAATACTTAAATAATATCTGCACTCAGAATGTAAATATACAAAGGAGGCAGCTTGTAGAGAACCTGCAATTGTTAGCTTAGGAAGCTTATGCACATTATTTTTTCTATTCTTCAGCATGAAGACTTGTTATCACAGTACAATTCCCAATTCACATAACCTTATATTTACATTTATATTCCCAGACTACATATAGTCCAGAAGCTTACTATAATTATGTAGGGTGACACTTCTTTTCATGGGTAGTAAAATGAAATGCATGTTACCTGCTGGTCTGTAGGCTGTAGCAGATCTGCTAACTGTGAGAAGCCACTGCCTATGGACTAACACTGAGCTTCTCACTTCGATGAAAGTATGCCACGTGTGAATAACACTGCAGTCTCTTGCCATGTTACATCTAAACTTGTAATCCCACTATATCTTATCTAATAATATACTGCAAAACAGTTAATGAAATGGAGAGTATGATAATCAGGGTAGTTGTTGTGGAAGATGATGGGATGAATTCAGTCATTTCATTATTTCCTTTTTTTTTTCCCCAAGTCCAGAAGATTCTACCCATGGGTTTGTATTTCTACTTCTTATATGGCTATATATATGTGCATGTGTATGATTTGTGTATATATTCAAACTGGGATTCATCTACTGTATCTTCAGAAATGTGGGAATAGCTCTTTTTTCCTTGCTATATTAAGATTTTTCCATCATGAGACATTTTTCTGCTCATCATTATAATGCCTGGCACTGCTCCTGTAATAAGTATTAGTAATTTTTAATTTACACTCAGAACATAGCCCCTGCTCTTCTTAAAACAGAATATTAATGTACTGATTTGGTTTTGCTTGGAAATACCATACTATTTCAAGGTCTTTTTCTCAAAGAGGTCCAGTGCTGATGTGGCTAGTTGTGTGCAGGTAAAGACCTATGCAATTCAGAGTGTTACCTTTCGAACAATGGCTGAAGTACTGACAGTGAAAGTTCTGCATCTGTGTGGCTTGGCTGAAAGGTGTCTGCACTCAGCTACGAAGTTGGAAGAAGCTAGAGGAAAGATCTAGTAGTGCAACTGAAATTGAAGCCTTATTTCATTCCCTGTTCCACAGCTCCATGATAAATACCATCACCTTCACATTTTTGGAACAGCTTCTTACTACATGAGTGGTAAATAAGTTACCTAATTTAGGAAGTTGTAAAGCTCTACTGAGTAATGTCAAAGTGATGATGATTACTGCAGGTGTTGTAGTCAGCTCTTTAAATGCTCAGTATATCATCTTTCTTCCCTTGCTGTTCAGAGTAGATAAGAAAAAGACATGACTGAAAACTGTAGGAGGACTGGTCACAGTTAATAGTGTCTGTGCAGACTGTTCCTCCTTGCTTCATGTATTCTATACTTGCATTAATACCCACATTTAATAGGCTGCTGTGAGGATTCTTCTGTGATGATACAATGAAGAACACTGAAAGGAACAGCTGCATTTACTGGCATGCTTGATTCTAAGAAATGATGAAATTTTTCATTACAAAGTGTGGTAAGGCATTGCTTCTGAGACTAGCATTGACTTCCTTCGTGTGTGTGGCCCCTAAACTTGCCCTACTGTCTGATAAGTTTGCATGTCATGTATGCTAGAAGGCAAATCTGAGTACAGGATATGCAAGTAGTTGACTTAGTTTACTAGTCCTGCAGATTAGGTAGGAAATAGATTACACTGCAGTAAGGAAAATAATCTGAAGTCTTGCCCAAGATCCTTACGTGTTCTAAGTACAAATCTTTGTAAGTATATTTATTCAATCTGAAGACATTAAAGAAATATTGGGACAACAATCATATACATAAAATCACATTTGTTTCTCTTGCTGTTCTTCAGTAGTGCAATTGTTGATGACTCCTTGGATGATTTTATATGCAGATGTGATTTAATATATTTCTGTAATGCATTGAACACATCCACTCATTTATCCACCGTTCTTCTTTCAATCTGCTGCTACACTGCTTTAGAAAGCCTGCATTGTCGCTGCATTGGCTCTGCATCGCCTTGGCAGGCCAGACTCTCGCCTGGGACGTGGGAAAGCAGTGCCTGGGGCCAGGCGCTCATGCAGCAGGGAGGCTGGGGCCGAGACTGCGGAATCGGCGCTTCCCCGCAGCCCCTGCCTGTGGCCGTCTTCAACTGTCCAGGGTCCTGAAGCCACCAGCGGGCCGGGCGCGCTTCTGCACACTGCGCCCGTCCTCGCACGACTCTGCTAGTGATGTGACTGACAAAGAAACACAGGTATCTCTGAAAGCCAACCCTCAAATTTCCTGTTTAATATAGAGAAAAGTTATCGACCTGCTAAGGTAAAGCTTCATGTAGCTATCTAGTAATAAATCTTTAACAAATGACAAGAGGAAAGAAAACAGTACTGCTACTGCTCTAAAATGAATTTGGTGGCTTGTTTTTATTAATCAAGCTTTCTATTTTTGTTAAATATCAGACTTTGATCTTATGAGGATTCTTTGCAGACATCATGGAAAAAAACTAAGGGCCAGATTGTAATTCTCCCATGACTGTGATTCAGGAGTAATTGTACTGAAGTCAAATTAAACTAATATGAAACAGATGTAAGTGGGTTCCATCAGAGATTCAGTACTATAGAGCTTGAGTTTAATACTTGTTTTACATGACAGACCTTTCTGAACAAAATGCTACATTATATTATTACAGTAATAATGTGCATGGACTGTAATTTTAAAGATAGAATAAAAATGTGAGCTAACTATGCCACTTCAGTCCTTGCTAGCACAATAAAGGGACTGGCGTAACAGGTGTCTGAAAGCTCGAGTCTGGCTAATGAAAAAATATTACCAGGAAAGAACTGAGGATGAAGTAGATAATTACAAAATGCAAAGCAGGCACCCTCTCTTCAGTTCTGGCATTTAGGGGATGGATGCTTACAATGAGGCTGGGAATATGAATGGTGCGTTAGGATGTGAGAGATAGGATCCATAGTGTATTCTGTTTAGTGTCACTGGCTAAAGGAATTCGTAGATTGTCTGTGGTAACTTAAACACTGTGCAGATCCTGTTCTGGAAAAGGCTATTACAAAGCCTCAGATTCAGTGATTTCGTTAATAAATAAAAGACTTGCATTTCTATGGGTTTATCTCTGCATGAATGAAAATCGAGGCTTAATGATTTCTAAGAAACACCAAGCAGTAAAAGGCAATAGCAAGTTTGTTTTCCTTGCACAAGATGAGGTAATCCTGATTATTAGTTAACTTTTTAATTCCCAGACACACTAAATCTTCTGAAAACCATCAGAAGAAAATTATTCAGTTTACTCCATAGAGAAGGCTTTATAAGTCTTCCTACACACAAGGCTTCCTAGGAAGTAAAAAAGCTATAAAATTTTTCTTCACTGGGTCTTGTCCAAATTCATACTACTGAAGACAGAACATAAAGAACAGAATGCCCTTCACTGGATTTATACTTTGGATTTCTTAGTCTTAGGGTAAAAAAGAGCAGTCCGTGGCAATAAACTAAACAAAGAACAATCTTCAAAATCAGAAATAGCACATTTCTAGCAACCATAAACTGAATAGTTACATGCACGTGTGCATATTGTGAAGTGATGATGCAAAGACTGCAAAAGAATTTCCACCTAACCATATTGTATTCCTTCAGTATGTTCAAGAAATTTAACATAAAAGTTACAGATGATTTCAATCTACCACTGATGCATTTTCTACTTCCTACTTACTGCATTTACTAGGTATAAGATATATTTATTATTCTTTTCTGCTGTGGCCTTCTTTCAGTTACACCGGAACAGCTTTTAAGTCACTCATGCCATATTATTGAACAATAAAATGGAACTTAGCATTTTATTCTTCTGTCAGTGAGATTGTGTGTAATAAATAGCATCTTGTTGGTTGTGTTTTGATGGTCGCAAGTCAATCCCTACAAGATGCTGATCTCAGCTAACACCAACTCTGAGGATGTAAGATCTGAAGAATTTAGGCAGACTGATTTGCTAAATTACTGTTAAAAAGTCAAGACCTGAAAAATGTTATGCAAGTACTAAAGTAGATTGATTATGCTTTATTTTTTTTTTTTCTTGGTGGTCTCCTGTTTAAATATTAAACATTACTGAATCCACTTGGCTTATAAAAGTTGACAGAGTAACAGCTTGAAATACTATAGCTTCAAGGCACCAGTTCTGCCTATCATGAGAATTCGACATCACTGAGGGGTGAAAGGCCTTTTATTTGCATAAGATAATAGTTACGTTTCTATGCAACAGCTGTGCTGTCAGTGAAAGATGCGCTCATTGTGCCAAATCCATCTCTGGAGTAACCCCATTGATTTTAAATGAGTTACTTTGGGAGTAAATTGGCCAACTAGATAAAACTACAGGTCTCAGGTATTGAAATAATCGAGCAAGGTTTCCATGATCATAACATGGTAAAAAATTGCAAAACAATTGTATGATATCATGTATTTCTGTACCTGACAGATCACAATCAATTTACAGCAAGATTTTTAAGCTGTATAGCTGGAGCCGAGACAAAAATTACTGTAAAGCTTACAGATAGTTTTGAGTGGGAATGTGGGAACATTGGGTGGTTACAAAGACAGGAATATAATATTGTTTCGTTATTATGAACTTAGTGTTTTAATGATACCATAAGTCAAACAAATATGATGTTTGTCTAAAGTCAGCTTAATAATGTAAGGTTCTTAAGGCCACATTAAAATTACTCTTCTTTAGACAGTGAAAGACAGGATCTGTTTATTTGCAAATGCTTGGTAATGAAATTGCCTGAAGATTTCATCTCTAGACTATAGGTTCATTTCGTGCTTATGTTAGCAAATATTAAATGCTGTTGGCCTTTCAGAAGCCAGTTTGAATTTGTTGAATTTGGGTGAGTTCTCAGTGAACAGATGATTGCAGCATAATAACTACTCATCAGTTAACTGTTAGTAGTTATGGCAAAAAGACAAAAGTATTGCTTGCGTTAGAGTGACGGAGCTCCTAATCACAACTAAGTAATATTTGTCTATATGTAAGTTTTACCAGTAATATAAAAGGAAGATAATAATAACCTGGAAACTGGAATACTGAAGAAATGTTATACACATGCATAGATTTTATGTATTCATGTGTGTATACATATATTATACATTCGGAGAGAGAGAGAGCATTAGAAGTCCTTTAGAATAAGGTGTTCAGAAGTCTCCAAAGTCTTTATAGGTTACTAGAATAGCAAAAAGATTTTCAGTCATGACTCAAGCAATCATGCTGCACAATTAGCAAAGCCTACTCTCAATTTTTTCCATTCAGTTTGCAGAAGTAACGTCAACAGGAATCCCAAAGCCTCTTCAGAATGTATCGTAGGATACTTACAAAGGAAATACCTTGTTCTTCTGGTGTCATTGCAATCATCTCAAATTCAAATCTGACTGAGCAGGCTCATTATAATTCTTACCATGTTCTCCCTTGAAACAGCCTCTCCCGCCTCCTCCTGTACAGAACAAAACAAGAGCCACGGGGGTGCTCAGATTAAGAAAAGAAAAGACACCCAGCACCTCCCCCCAAGGAAAACTTGCACTACTATTTCATATAGTACCTCCAAAGTACATACTGCTTTAAAGGACTTTCATGCCACTGCCAAATTAAGGTGATGGATTCACAAATACTGGTTTTCTCTTCCTGGGTAAGGTTGAACAAAGAGTGTGTGCAGGAGTCTGTGTTATTTACCTTCTGAATCTGGAAGTGTAAAGAGCATGCAAATCTTCACAATGAGAGTTTCCCAAGGAGAACCACACACTTCAGACAGCCCAATTTTTCACCTGGGTAAGATTTCTCTCTTTTTTTCATACAGGTTTAACTAACATCTGAGTAACAGATAGGAAAACAAGACAGTGCAATTGGGTGAAAAGAAGTTAGGGGCAAAAAGTGCAGGAAAAGAAGTTGTCTTAAGGAGCAAGTTTATAATCTGAACTTGATTCCTGGAAATTCAGAAGGCTTTTTTGGCTATAGACCTCAGTCTGATTCTAATGTGAGTCTCTGACACATGACCCATGTAAACATGTGGATATTTCCCACCAAACCATTCCCAGTGATTTATGTGCTTTTCACAGTTTGAAAAACCGGAGGCAGGGCAGGGTTAACCTTTCACACTCTTCCTTCAGCCCTGCAGATGGGCTGGGGTTTTGTTTTCCTGGCTAAAGGAGGGAAGCTGAGGCATACATTGTAACTCGAACTGAAAGCACGTCTGGTGTAAACTGTCAGCAGCCTAATTTGTATTTGAGGAAAACAGGAGCAGGAGGGAGAAGAGGATAACTGCAGATTGCGCAAGTAGTACATGTCTGATAAAGGCACAAGGGACACCCCAGCGTCCTCCACTTTTTCCAAAGTGCCTGGGGGCTGGGAAGGTCACTGATACCCCTGAGCCTCCTTCCAGCCCTCCTACCCCCACCCCTGACCACATCTTTCAGCCCTGCCTGAACGCCAGGTGTCTATCCGTGTCCCCCCAGCGGACCAGGCAGGGCACAGGGAGCCCCTGGTTGGTCGAGGTGCTCTTTTTAGGCTGGGCTGCCGGCTTTGAGCATCCCTGCCCTTCCCCTCCCCCGGTGCTGCGGAGTCTCTGGCTGCCACCGTGCTCCTGCCATGTGCTGCTGCTAATAGCTAGCCGAGCGTGGCTGCGGCTGCCAACTCTGCCAAAGCAGCCTGCATCCTCCTGCGGGGCCGAGGACCCAGTAAGTATCGGAGGAAGCCTCCCCTCCCCTCCCGGGGCACGCGGCGCCGCCGCCGCCTCCTCACAAAGGGATTCGCAGCCTCTTCCCACTCCCTTTTTAAGGCAGTGAGGAGAGGGACTCGGTGAATTCCCTTCAAAGCTATAGGGTGGCTTCCTCCTCCTCCTCCTCCTCCTCCTCTCCTTCCTGCTTCGGCTCTCCTCAGCTAGCCAGGCTGCTGCTACACCCAGCCGAGGGTGCCCAGCCTTCCCCCAGCCATGCCGCTGCGGCTCGCCCCCGCTGGCTGACCTGTTACTCTCCTAGTGCTGCGGCCGAGCTGACGTGGGCTCAGCTTTGGGGTGTGTACGTGTGGGAGGTGTCCCTGGGGGTGGGCTTGGCTCGCTTCCTGAGGGCTGCCCAGCCCCGAGCCCCTGAGGTGGGCTGCAGCGGGGACCGTGCCGCCCCAGCATCCGCGAGGGATCGGGCGAGCCCAAGACTCAGCAGCACACGCTGCCCAGCCCCGGCCCCTGCGGCCCTTACCTTATCTCCACTCCCCCTCTCTGCTGGGGTGTCCGCACCCCTCCTCACCTCCCTCTGCAAACCCCACCGCCCTGCTCCCTTTCCCGCCCCTCCCCAGCCCTCCCCACTTTCTTTGATTTATTTGTGTATCTCTTGCCTTGGCAACCACCAGTTTCCCTCAGTCAAACAGCGCAGACTCCCTATAATTTGAAATTAATTTGTTTGACTGCAGCATTGAGACAGGAAGGTCGGGAAATTTATTTAATTCTTTTTTCTCCCTGTGTAAAAAGGAAGCGATGAAATTTCCAATCGAGACTCCAAGAAAACAGGTGAACTGGGATCCTCAAGGTTGGTGAATCTCTATTACTATCATTATTACAATAATAACAATTATTAGTATTATTCCTTCTGTCTCGTGACTCGCAGGAGACTATTTGACTCCAAATGGGAGGAGACGCTGGATGCTTGTCTGCCTCCCATGTGCTCTGTTCGTTCTTCCTTGCTCAGCCCTACCAGAGCGTTAGAAATTGCTCCAAAGATGTGGGGTTGTGTGGGTACGTGGTTAAAACCTCATCTGGGTGTAAGTTTTTTAGTCCTGTATTTGATGTCTCCCTTTCCTTCCCTCCTTTTTCTTGAATATTTCCATGGCAAACTTGCCTGGGATGGCTGTGATCTCTGGCTCAGAGCATTGTTTGTTTTATCTGTCACTCCTTTGTTGTTTCTGGTCATCATTGTCTCTGCTAAATGGGTGGTACAGGAGTGGACACAGATGTGACAGCTTGCTAAGGGCTCCTCTATAGTAAATGCTGGCAAGCAACTCGAGCAAAATGCTGCTGCAATATAACCCATAATGCGGACAGTATAAAAACACACATTAAATAATGGAGCCCAAAGGGACCTTTTGACTTTTTACACTGTCCTATAAACAATTGCTCAGCCCAAGCAGATAGTTTGATTAACTCTGTACTTAGCCTTGGAGTCTGTCTTGGGGAGTGCTTGTGTGATGGTGGCAGGAGATTTACGCCAGTGCAGTGGTTTTCAAAAAAATGATCTAAGTTGTGTTTTAAAATAAACCTTTTTTTTTTTTTTTTCTTTTTTTCTTTTTTTTTTTTTTTGCCTGGGCACGGGAAGAAGTTCATGTGCATCCTGCAGAAGAAATAACTGAAAAAATCCTACTGGCAATGTATATATTGGTGTGTCATATTTCTGTGCATTGATACAGGAGCAAAGCAACTTGGAGCCATATGCTGAGGTTTGCAGTAGAGCTGCTGGCGGCTAGTTGCTGTGTAGCAGTGCTTGCAGGAAGTATGAAGTGATAGCATGGATTTTATGTATTCAGCTTTATTCTGCAGGTCTGGTTTTAGTGGTCAATTTGTCTGTCACTCTCTGTGTCCTAATGTCTAAAAAAGAACCATTAGAAACATTTTCTCTTGGTGTAGAAGAAATATAGCAGAATAGACATCTTTCTGCCGAGCAGATCTGGTGTGCTGTTTGCATAGGATACACAATTAAGCTTTAGTTTAAGCCTTACTACATCTTTAATTAGGTGAAAGCTGAAGTCAACACATCAGCCTCCTCCACCCTCAGATTCACAGCCAGCAGTAACACTAACACGTGCTTATTTCCATAGGAGCATATTCCCTATTCTGTGGTCAAAATCAGATGTAGTGAAAACTTGCTCTTCCCAGGTGCCTTTTTGAATGTGTTTTCTGCAGCTTAATTTTACTCCATTTTATGCATTGTAAAATGCTTTTTACTGCAAGAAGCCCTTCCCTCCCATCCCTTGACAGTGCGCACAAGGAGATGTACTGCTGGTATTCTGTGTGCAGTCCCTCTGCTTGGCAAACAGCTTTATAGCATATGGATCCAACAGGTGGTTGGTCACAATTTACTGATGTGTCCAGAACCACACAGTATTCTAACAGGTTAAGGACCTCAAACCCAGCAGGTTCCCCCTCTGTCAGGCCGGTAAGGACTGCAGAATCCTACCTGTTATTTTCCTTCAGTGTATAAGACTTCATTAGCCAAGCAGCAAGGTCGTTAATGCATAGCCAGGAAGGAAACAAGAAACGTTAATTTCTAATTCTCTGTGGGACTCAGGAAATAGATAAAAATCAGTTGAATAGAAAAACACAAATTGATAAGGAAAAATTGTCTAGGGTCCAGTCAATACAGGAGTAGTTTGATGTTGCATATATGGTCTCTTCTCTGCAGGTACAAAGTTAGAAGGATGTCATGTTTTGGATACTACTTTCTTAGATCAACATTTAAAAATCTGTCAGTGAAAGGATACAAAGAGTACTTAGTATTAAAAGCAGAATTTGTGTCCAGTGAATGTTCACACTCCAGTAGTAGGCTCATTGCAGTGTGTTTTGTGTGATAGTGCTCTGTTCTAGTCAGACAGAGAACATGCAGTTTCCACATTTCTGTCTAGCATAAATTGTGCTGACTTGTGCTAACGCTACTTCAAATATTTCAACCAATGTTTCTGGCAAGCAAGCTAATGTTCTGAAGATGATAGTGAGAGCTATGGCTTCTCAAAGATGTTTAGGTCAGTTCACTCAAGGCAAAATTTGCTGGATTGTCTATCTGTCTATGTATTCTGGAAACATTTCTAAAGCCCACAGCCCTTGTTGTGGAGATATGATTGGCTTGAGACTGATGATAGTACTGTTTTTTTTATTCCAGGTCAGGATGATATACACTGAAAGGAATTAATGCTCAAACTCTTTAATGGTGACTGCATTTTATATATTTAGATAAATAGAGTTTGCTGGTAGACTTCATCTCACATAAACTTGTTATTCTCACTTCACATCAGTGAAGATTAATATATCATAGAAATACTCTGTGGATGGAACAAGTTTAAAGGAATGGACTTAACATAAGAGCTCATGTGTTACAGACAGCTAATTGGACTGACTTCTGGACTGTTAGACTGGAATAAATAAGGCATGGTGGTGATTGAACTGTATATACTTTTATCCTATTGTGTAGCATCTTCACTTGTCATGGCTACAGAAATTACTTCTGCTGTCCCTCTAACTGATGAGTGTATTTTCTAGATAAACAAATTATTTCATGAACCTGGGAGTATCTAAGGTTCAGGTTCCCTTAAGGAAGTTCCCTCCTACCCTAGGCACTATATAACTCCATTCATTATCAAATGTCATTGCAAAGGTCATTGCAAAATTCCAATATGAACATTGTCCTAGAATCTCACGACAGAATGTACATGTGTTCATACACATTGAGTATGTGAGTAGGCTCTTGCAGAAGAAATGCATTTTTTCACAGAGCTGGACACTCAGTAGGGATACAGGATCTCATAGTGTGTATCCTCACATTTGAGGTGGGAAAAAAAAAAGAAAAGAAAAAAAATCCTGCTTTTTTCTACTGGTAAGACAAATCCTCCTATTTGTCTTACCGGTAGAATCAGCTTGGATTTATACTATCATAGGGCATTTAATTTGCCTGTCATTGATTTTTGCTTCTCCTGTTTGGTGCAATTTAGACAATGCAATCCTCACAGTAATTAGTAGATCAGATTTTTGGTTTCATATGTCACACAAATTTAAAACATTTAACATCTAAACATTTTGAAATATAAGACTGCATTTAGAGCAGCATACAGAGACTCTAACTCTTGTAATTGTTCTTCTCCTCCTTCATCTCCCACCCTCATCTTGCTGTTCATTACACAGTCTTGTTGTCCATATTTAAGTTGGCTTACAAAGTCTTTCCATATATATTTTTAAGCATCCCTCATTCTAACCGAAACATCTGGATATTACAGGAATATCATTTTTTTTTCTTCTAATTATCAGCTTAAAATACTGCTTCTTCCTAGAAGAGGATAGATGTGACCCTTTCCAATATGCTCAGAAATTATCTCCAAGCGTGAATGTCTTGCAGAGTGATGGTTGAATGTTTTTTCCAAGGTGATGATGGTAGTAGGCAGAAAATTGAGTTCAATCTTGATCCATCATTTATGGCTCCAGCGTTGACCTTTTGGAACACTGAAGTTTTGGTACAAGCTCAGTGTCTTTTTGCAAACAAAGGTAGCTCTCTCAGTTTGAAACCCTAAAATCATGCTATTATTATCATCCTTACATTTTGTGTTAGTGGTCTGTGGGGGATTCAAGCTGTGATTGAAAGTCTGGAGTTTTTCTGGTTCTGCCACTGAGTTATTGTTTAATTTTCACCAAGTCACTTACCCTTTCTTTTCCTCCTTTCTTCTCTGACTGCGAAATGGAAATATTAATATTTGTCTACTGCACAAAGGTGTTGTGAAATATAATTAACTTGTTTAGAGCAATCTAAGACTTGCTATTGAAAGCAGATCACATGTATTGCAATCAGTGCTAAAACAATTAGGATGGAGAAAAACAGCCTGTCTTTATACATCGATCACATCACTTATGAAATAAGGTTATCTCTGCACTCTACAACTAGAGGAAACTAGCATTACTTCCACATCTCTGCAGACACTGAAGGCTCAATTGAGTTTCCCATTAGATGAATATAGAGCCATTTGATAGTCCCCAGCTGCTTCTCCAGATGGGCACAAGTCTTCCACAGGTCCTTCTGTGGGATTTTTCCATTACACCTGAGACACCTCAAGAGGAACTGGACACCTGCATTTGGAACTGAGTCTGTGTGGATAGCAGGATTGGATCACCTCTTAATGGCTGTTGGAAAAACTCTTCAGTGTTAACTATTCAGTATAAAATTAAACTGGCTGCATAATGTTACAAACTGTTCCAGTTTCTGCTTTTTCTGCCATTTAATATCAGAAACCTATACAAAAAGCAAACTATTATAAAGACATAATGAGTAGAATGAGAAATCTCATTCCTGTCCTTTCTTTTCAAGAATATATATGAAAATGTGTTTAATGTCATGAAGTGCAGCTGTGGGCTAGACAACTTAATATCTTTCTGCACTAACAAGACATTTTTAGTAGCTCAGTGTAAGAAGACATTAGTATGGAAAGCTGTGATGTACAAAAACATTGATTTGTTCCCAAGAAGTGAAGGCAGGATAGTGACCATGTGCTGCTTGCATCACAAAATCATATTGATTTTGAGTTGCCTTCGAACTGGAAGAAGTAAGGATTCAGAAAGGTCAAATTAATAATAAAAAGGAAGTAAAAGATTGGGCAACAGCTTTCTTATAGTAGAAGCAATAAGAAAAGATTGAACAATAGCCAATATAAGATGAAAAGTAAAGTATTACTGTAATGCCATCTATACTGTGAGGAATAGGAAATGAACAGAGCACTATGATGCTCTGTAAGTCTAAGTCAAGGATAGCAGTAGAATTGTTAGCAGCTGGAGAAGTTAGAACAGAGTAATAATTTCAGTGAAGAATACCAGTGCTATTTTTGCAACGTTGTACAAAAGTAATCGATTAATAGTCTTTGGGGCTGAAAATTCCCTTGTGCAGGTCTGGAAAATTGGTGCTACCTGAAGTGATGGAGTTTGCTTTTGGAAGAAAGATACATAATACCTGTTGTAATTGGGTAGCTTTTGGGTTAGCTTTTGTCATGTCTATGGATTTATCTAGCTAGTGTATCAACTATATCAGCTTCAGACATAAGAGTGCATATATATTTTGATATAAGTCTTACTCTCATGATTTAAACCAGAGATAGGGTTTTACTGCTCCAGTACAAGCAACATGAGATTCTTCACTTTAAAGTCTCAGAACTTTGTTGTCCCCATGAATTAAAAGTAAAAAAGTACCTGGAAGAAAGAAGAAAAACAAAACAACAACAAAAACCAGAAAATATTAGAGATGGAAATGTGCTTTAAGGTGAACCCACTGACTTTAAAAATAACCTGCCATTCAGTTCTCACCAGTTAACTCAATGAGATCAAACAGCAGATGAGAACAAAAACCATCATATACTCAATTCTTTTTGTTCCATGGTCCAGTGTTTTTTTGTTTTGTTTTTGATACTTTTTTTCTAGGCTGCTTTTACAGTTAAATATCAATTCAGATTATTTAAATAAATTGATGTTTAAAAAGTGAACCATGATGATTCTCTTACAGTGTTAATGAAACATGTTTTAGGGGATATTTTCTTGGTCTGAGAATGCTGAAACCAAGAATTCAGATTTCATCTTTAACTGCTAAAAAAAAATTCCCTTACTATTATAAATGTTATTACTGACAGGTTTTGAGCAATATGCTAAATACATGTATCAATATGTGTTAGTCAGGTGTTTCCAAATACAAGATTAAGATTTTGAAGTTGCAGTACAAATTTTGGTTTGGTTAAATCTTGGTTTGAGAGGTGAAAATGAAAGCCAGTAGTGAGATAGAATCAAAATTAGTTATCAAAATTTGTATAGACAGTAAAGAATTTAACTACTAAGGAGTAACAGAAGTTAACATCTCAAAAATCATCTTCTTATTAAGCAATGCAAGTTATTTTGGCATCACTATCCTACAGAATCATCACAGTGTTTCAAGCATCAGGCTTTGAGTATCTAGATTTGTTATAGCCATATGTTCATATCTCAGCAGGACTGACTCATCTTTTCTTTCTGAGGAGAAAGAAACAGCATGCTAGTGACTTTACTGGATGAGGATTTTGGATTTTGCACCACTTTTGCACTTGCACCACCGAGATTCTTAAGATTCATCAATACATTGTTAAAGGCTACTTGCATTATTCCTCTGTTACTCAGTGCTGTCATATAATAGTATTGGCATGATTTGAAAATAGCAAATACGCACTGACAGATTGTCCAACGTTTTTAATACTTTGACATTTAGTATTTCATTTTTTTAAAAAAAAAAGTATCTAGTTATGAAGGTGGAAAAAAATCAAAGAAAGAATGACAAAAGAGATGGTACTGCAGAAACTCCCAGGTGATATGTAGGAAGTGGCTCACATTTCAGAGACGTTCCTCTGGGTTAACTCAAATCCATCACTGTTTACTTAAATGTTAGGACTGCTGATAGGGGTTTTAAGAGAGGCCTTGAGTAGCAACATTTGTGATAGGCAAATAAACAACACCAGAACTACCTCTTTGTGATCCCAGAGCCACCATAATAATTATCTTCTTTGAGAAGAAGAGTTCATTACTCGTTTACAATGATATGCTGACACATAACTTGGATTTCTCATCGCCAACAAGCATTATTTGTTGATTCTGTTTTCTGAAAATAAATATCTGTTGCCATTTAATGGGCAGTAAGGCAACTGAAACATTTACATAGGATAGGCATGTATGCTAATGGGCCAAAGGGACACCTCTGTCTTCCTAGAGAAGCAGCTTAATGTGAGATAAAATGCCCTAGGACCCCACAATAGGTATTAGATAAATGTGAGGGAGCAACTGAGTTATGCTGTTTGGGTGTGACTTATTTTGAACATAAATCATCTAAATATAGGTAGGTATTCTAATGAAATGCAGAAAAATTTGACTGATAGGACCTGCTATGGTCAGAGGAAATATAGTCACATATGGTTGTTGTAGCCTGGAGAACTTTCAGAAGGTGCCTGGTTCAGGATGAGCAGAATAACTCTTTGGGATACACTCTCTAATATGGGCACATCTGTATTGACTCTGCCGAGTTATATTCTAAGATAGAACAAATGAAAGAGTTGATGAGTTGTTTGTATTTTGAACTTTAGCCCAAATGGCTTTGGGTACCTCCTCACTAGAAGGATTTAGAGGACACCATTCTTTCCTGGTGGATTCATTCTCAAATTGCCTGGGCTTTGGGGTCGTGAGGGGTTATACAGTCATTCCTAGTGCATCTCTGCCAGAAACTGTAAATTACTATTCTGAGCCTGGCATTATTAGTGATGATTTCATTTGTTACTACCAGCTCTGAGTACAGAATGAGGTCATATTCACCTACTATTACATTGTACAGGCATGCTTTTCTTAAAGGAAGCTTGATTTGGAGCAAAACTGACTAAGGGGACACAGCTGTCTCCTTCTTAAGTTTGATATCCAAATGCATGTGGCTGTGTGTCAGTGATGAAGTATGACAACATTGCAAAGCACTATTAGATTCTAGAAACCATTGCATATTAGCAGATACCATCCTTATGTGGCTATGAAATTTTATCATAGTTCAAATTGCAACTGTGTTTCTATACTCAGAATAGAAGTTGAGCATGAGACAAGAAAAGTCTCACATAATTTATTTGTTGTACCAGTCCCCTTATCTATGATATCCTAAATTGTATAACATAGCTCTGAAGCCAGCTTTGTGCAGCCAGAATCAGCCTAGTGTTGACCTGGAGCTCTGTATGCCCAACTGGTAGCACTGTTCATATGTTCTGCTTGTGATTTGCTGCCAGGTGCAGGATAATGATTTTGGAGGCACCACGACTTACTTTTGCTTACCTGAGCTCTCTGACTCAGTTACTTTCTAATAATTGTTCCGTGAGCACTCTGATTGCAGCATCTTCACCAGTGCAACTTCACACACCAAAAGTAGAAATGAAAACTGCGTACATTATGAAGAATCTAGAATAAGAGAAAATGAAAATGTCTGTGCTGAAGAAGTGCATTTCAAACAGCAACTGCTTCTTGCTTGTGAAATGTCTTTTTTGCACAGAGTCATTTTGTAATATCTAGCTTATATGTATTCTCTCTCCTGTGTTCAAAGCACAGTAATGCCTTCATTCATTTAACTAAGACTCACTTACTGTGTACAGGAATTTAGCACTAACCTGTACAGAACCTTAGTATATACAAATAGTGTATCTCCAGTGAACTAAAAATAGCCCAACAGATGTGCTTCTTAAAAGATTTCTGACCATTATCAGATGATGTATAATCCAGTTCTATTCCCATTGCCCAGAAAAATTGAGAAATCATCATTTAACTGAAGCAGTGAATCATTACTCAATTTTTTTAGAATTCACAGTATTTTTCTATAAATTTAAATCACTATCCAGGCTGGGGAAACCACCAGCAGACTGATGCAGGAGTTCTTGTTTTTACAGAGGAACATCAGTGTGAGCTCTGTAGGTATGGTCAGTAATGTGCTGATACATGTTAATGGATGAGTCAAGAAATCTCTGAAGGTGCTTACACTACTCTCATTGTGCCTGTGTTTTTCCAATCTTGTTCATATGTGAAAGGTCTGTTCTTTTTCTGTTAACATAAGAGAGTCCTGCAGCAAATGCGCTCCCCTGGCTAAATGATGTATTGGTATCTTACATTTCCAGCTTATAGTATATATCTAGTGCCACTATAGTTCCTCTTTGCATGACTGTGAGACAGCAAAGAGATTCCTTCACTCCACTGCTATGCCATGCCACTAGCAGACAGCTGTCATCAATCACGTTTCAAATATAGATTAGGTAGTTTCCTTCACAGGTCAGAATGGAGCGATGGAGCTTTATTTTGTCTTTTGTCTCCACTACTTGTTTTTCTTTCCACCAGGTTGCTATAGGTAAGAATGTTCTTTTCTTTGTGCACACATCTTCTTATGCTAAACTATTAGAAGATAAAGGTTTCCTTCACTGGCTGGTCTGGCCATGAGACTATTTGCTGGATATCTTGTGTGAAATATTGAGACAGGATATTTGGAAGATTCCAGTCCAGCTTCTTCAGCAGTAGGACACCAGCTAAAACCCTGAACCTACATCATTGTATGAGTACTTGGAAACAGAAAACCTTAAAATCTTGTGGGACATCCTGACTTCCTAAATGTTGCTGGAATTCTGGAACACTTCCTGAGAGAAAAATGTAATTGACTTATTTTACCAATGGCATGATGCAATGACTTTTTTTTTTATTAGTCTTTCAAAGGAAGATTGTGGATAAGCAGCAGCATCACTGCTTCAATGAGTCTGTTGTTCCTGCAGGATGAATTCTGCAGAGGACCAGCTGCTTATTTGTTGATGCTTGTACTTGAGGCTTGTGATATACTGACAAGATGAAGATTTTCTAAATATTGCCTTATGAGACAAAAAAAGTGGTGTACTCGTCCCTTCTGACAGGAACTCTTTTTCACAGAGTCATCACTATGCCCGAAGATCTTGAGCCAAAAGCACTTGCTTTCTATTTGGCTCTTGACAGAGCAAATCTGAATGGACTAGCACTCCCAATTTTAGCAAGAACAAGAAATATCAGTAATGCTAGGGAAAGGTATTTTAGCAATGATCTATTAGTTTTAGCTTTATTTCAGAAAACAAAAGGTGAGGATTTTTGTTGGGTTTCTCTGTATTCGGTTTCTCTAAAAATAGCCTCATGAGCCTGATGATAGTAGCACTGCTGCCAGTGAGTGTGTTGGAACAAACACAGTCACTGGTCTTGAAGCAGAGGGATTCCCTATTTGGGACATGCCCCTGCCAATCACTTCTAACCTCCCCTCAACTCTTTCAACTCCTCAGCGCAATGCTCTTCTACTCCATTTTTCATTTCCCAGTATGTAAAGTACCTTGCCAGGGAGTTCACTGATGCATCCCATCACTTGTGGCTTGGCGCCTTGCTTTGGCTCACGTGTCAGAGGCAATGGAGAGGGCAGATGAGAGCAGAGCTGTGGGAAGAGGAACTACGCAGCAAGATGCAGGTATGCTGCTTCCTATGCTGCCAGCAGGACTGTAGAGAAATGAGAGACAAGAACAGATGTGTGTATTTGGAGGAGGGCAGTGTGGAAGAGAGGTCAGGAAAGAGAAAGCAAAGCAGGGGAAACTGCCCTCCAGCACAAGACAAATTTCTCTCAAGTGCTCATCTGGACTTGGCAGCTCTGTAAGTAGTGCTATGAATGGTGTCAATGGCAGTGCATCTTCATGTTAATGCCAATAAATGTTAGATAGGAACCCCATGAGGATTGTTGTCCTGAAGTCAAGCTAGACAAAAAAAAAAAAAAGAAAGATGCTTTCAGCTGCTGCTGGAGTTCACACCCTGTCCTGTACCCCAGCCTTTTGACCAGTGAGCTTTCATGTACGTGCCTGGGAGCAGTGGGAGAGTGGGGGAGGTATCCCAGAATACCATGATTGTGACTTTGGCAGAGATATATTTTTTTGAATGTCAGTGCACATGTTCTGGCTGATACTTTCACAAACCAGTCTTGGGTATCCTCTTATTTTCCTGCAGTTTGCATTGCCTCAGTATGCAAAAGTGCTGGGGCTGTGTTTGCAACAGAGGAAGAGTAAGACTCAGACAGTCCATTTTAGGATTTTGTGGGCAGGCTCTGACTGCAGTTCTGAAAGCAGAGAGTCAGGGTCAGAATCCATTGGGATGTTCTTGTAAATAGTTGGCAAGGGCAGCTCACGAAAGGAGTATCGTATTTGTCTTTTATGACTAACAACACAAAGGAATATAATTTGTGGTTATCTATTAATCTTATAACAGACAAACCAGTTTTTTTTTATGTATAAAGAGTGCAACAGAGCTTGTCTCTTGAGGAGTTGCTAATACACTGATGACAATTAATTGTCATACCTACTTAATGCGCATATGACAAAGACAGTGTTTTAATCACCTCCTTAAATTACTCCTGAAATCATCTGCTAAAGTCTTTGTGGCAATGTTTATGTGAGACAAACAGTGAATACATGCAATATCAGTTTTTCTCAGTGTCATGAGAGGTTACGTATTTTAAATAAAATACTTTGGAATATTTAGATAATCATCAAAGATTACTAGACTTTTGGCATGACTGGTGCGAAGATGAATGCTGAAATGCATTTGACTATTTTTCACAGAGGGGAAAGCTTTCAACAGTATTTTCCTGTTGTGAGTCAGGACTAGCATACTGAGATGCATTTTTTGAACCTTTTTGTACCCTTAACATTTTACCTGTTTGTTTACGTGTCCTGGATGATAAATACGGTCTACAACATTAGGCTGTATTCCTAATTTATCCTTCACTGGTAGCTTTTCTTCTTGGGTCCACGTGGGAATGCAAAGCACAGGCTGAAAATATAGGCCTAAATGTTCTCTGGCAGATGATTGTCTGTCCAATTAGAAACTTTCAGTGAAGATTTCACTCAACAGGTTTTCCCATGTTCAGCTATCCTTGCAGATAGGCTTTCTCCTAATGCACAATCCAATAATTTCTTGAAGTAGATTAAACACTTATTACTTGTAAAGGATCTAGAGAAGAATTCTTCACTGTTTTTTTTGTTGGTCAGTGCTTATTTTTGTTTGAGAACTATGCTTTGCATTTTCACACTGAGTCTAAATGACATTTTCATTGACATTAAGATGTATTGAAGTACTTGAGAATATTGCAATGAAAATCTATGTGGGATGTTTACAAAATGATAATCAGCCTTGTTGTTGTTTATTTTTTTTATTTCATGGAAAATGATATTTGAATATGTGATAGTATTTGATTTACTGTTTTTCAAACCAAGATACTAGAGTGGCCAAACTGGCTGAAGCAAGGCGCAGATATTTCCTGCATTCTTTAAACATGAAGAGGCATTTGCCTTCTGTAGTTTGCTAGCTCATTTTCTTCTTTTCTTGTTCTGTACTTTTAACACTAGGTTACAATGAATCGTGTTGGTATTTTGTTACCATTTAATATTTTAGTGATAAGTGGAGCAGAGAAACATGCTGAATTCAACAGCCTTTTCCCTGCCATTCGAAGATTGCTTTCCTTTTCTGAAGAAAGAAAAATGTAACTTCATGTCCATTGTTTGCTAAAAGTATGTATGATGAAAGTTTGTGCTGTATACAAAAAAAGGACAAGAATTAAAATATGACTGTGTCCGTCCCCCATTCCCCCCACCCTCGCCCTCCCCACACTACTTTATGATAAGTCATAAGAGCTTTTGTGAGAAACACATCACCATGCTAAGAAATCTACCTGGCTTTTTGTGGCTTAAGGCTGTTTTCTGTGCAAGTCTTAATAAAAAATTGGATCACTCTGCAAGAAGGAGCCTAGAAATACTTTTGAACTCCTCACATTTAGGATCAAGGAAAATTACTGTCGTCTATCATTGGATTTTTACATAATGATCTAAAGAAAGTGATATATGGTAATGCACTGCTATCTGGAATAGATTCAGGACAGTGGAACTCCTGTTCTAAATGCTACTGATGTCTGAAACCATAATTTGAAGAATTTATGAAATAATTATAAGATGCAATTATTAATCAGAACCTATACAAATGTAATTTAAGATTGGATTTGTTGACTTAGTGAGCTTTTTGATCAATTTATTTTTTTGGTGCTTAAAAGCACTGAGATTTTCATTCTGTAGACTTCTTTCTACTTTTCTTTTTCCTAAGCAATCTTTGTGAAGTTTTCCTTTCCTTGCCTTGAAGAACCTTTTGAGTTGGGTTCTTGAACTACTATTCTTCTGTGCTTTAAAGAATTTACACATAGAAATGGCAGAACCTTTCAGAAATACAATAAGTATAAAAATGGTATTCAGACCCTCCTCTTTCTCACTACATTTCATGACTAAAATTCAGCCAGCTTGTACATTCTTCTTTTGTATCTCTTTAGGGAGGCTAGGTTCAGAATTGCTGAAGTGAAATGATGGAATACCAGAAAGTCTTTCAAAACCCTCACAAAATCTGTTGAAATCAATGAAAAAAGACATAGCATAGCTCAGGAGAATAGTAATTGTACAGACTCGTTAATATCTTGCACGCTTGTTAAACTAATCACAACTAGATTAACAAATAATACAGTTGGTCAAGTTTACCCAGCACCCCATTTCTAGCTATTTAATATCTGCAAACAAATGCTGATTTTCTTTTCTTTTTTAAAATTGCCAAAGAAATCACATTGTATTGCTGTTTTTCCATGGTTAGTTAAGGGCATACACAACTTGTGCCAGCATGAAATATTTAATGAATTTGACATTTAGCTTTATGTGAAAATGTGTGCTGCTAACAACTATTTTCTCAAATGTGTATAGAAAATGAGTAAAATAAAATGGTTATGTGTGAGAAGAAAAATGAGAATGAAAGGTGATAAAAAGTGAAAAAAATCAAATCAGCTCAATAGGACAAATGAATGTTTTTGTTCCACATTGACTCAGTTCCAGTATTCAATGACAAGAAGGCATTGCTGTTGGAAGACTGCTTGCTCTCTCTCTTTCTCATGCTCATCACAGTAGTTCGAGTCTTGATCTATACATTGATATTCTTAGAGTGTGAGGGTAATGAACTGATGACTTTTTTCTTTTCTTGCCAAAATCCATATGCATACCATGATCGATGGGACTTAAAAGAAAAAAAGTGCTGAATGATACACATCAACTCTTGTGCTCAGCTCTGTTGTCTTTTGTCCAAGCTGGCTATGGTGGGTTGACCTGAGCTGACTGCCAGGTGCCCACTCAGCTGTTCCTTTCCTCCTCAAAAGGACATGGGGAAAAAATAAGATAGAAAATCTTGTGGGCCAAGATAATGACTGGGAGATTGCTTACCTGTTGCTGGCACAAACAAAGCAGATTATTTGTGGAAAATTATTTTAGTTTGTTGCAGATCAAAATTGATAAAATGATGAGAAACAAAGGTTAAAATGCCTTCCCATCTCCTTTTTTTTTTTTTTTTTTTTTTTTTTTTTTTTTTTTTTTTT
>NW_024884586.1:36176114-36218710 GCF_019232065.1 Centrocercus urophasianus | reverse complement strand
TTTTTTTTTTTTTTTTTTTTTTTTTTTTTTTTTTTTTTTTCCCCACTATGTTCAGCTTCCCTACTTCTTCTCTAACTCCTCTTCCTTCTCCCCATCCTGAGTGGTGCAGGTAGATGCAGAACAGAGACTGTGGTGAGATCACAACAGTTCCTCTGTGGCTCTGCTTTCCCTGTGCACTTTTCCCTTGCTTCAGCATGGGCTTTCACTGTGGGTGCAGTTCTTCAGATAAATCTGCTCCAGAGTGGGCTCTCCAGGGGCTCAAGTTCTTCAGGAAATACCCACTTGCTCTGAAGCAGAGTTCTCCACAAATTGCCATATAGATCTCTGTTCCAGCATAGTCATTTCCATGAGCTGCATGGAAAGACATGGATTAATTCAAAACTTCTGTGAGCTTCAGAGGAGTCTCTACCAGCACATGGAGATCATCTTCCTCTTCTTCTTTCACCATGCTGTCTGCTGGATATTTTCTCACAAACTTTTTACTAATTTCTTTGCCTTTTTTTATATACACATTTTCAGAGACACCCTACCAGCTTCAGTGAAGGGCTTGCTATGCCCTGCACTGGATCTGCTGTGGACCTGCCTGGAACAGGTTGTGCCTAGCACAGGGCAGGCCTGTAGCCTCCCTGCTGCTAACAGCTTGCCACATAAATCCAGTACACTACCATAGAGATCAGATAGCCCAGCAGTTGGTTTTACTTGGACAGCTTGCTGCACAGCTATGTGGAAGCAGCTATGGAAGCACACTCTGGTAGTGTGGACAGGAGAAACTGGAAAATACAACTATAAAATTTGTCCCTTGGAAAAACCTCTTATCAAATAGGTGTGACAGCATCTTTCAGTAGTAGGCAAAATTCATTCTGATGAGTTGCTGCATAGAGAAGTTTCCTGTCTGCCTCTAAAGAAACTGCCTGGGAATGGCATAGACACTTAAATTCTACTAGTCCTTCTGATCTCCAATGTGCCAGCATCACTCTTCTTCGAACACTCTGGATAGTTGGGAAGCTACAGCTACAAAAGGAGAGATCTTAATGCAAAACAGTTTTGGCTGTTTAAGATTTTTATTTTTATTTTGTATGAACTACAGTTTTTCTAATGAAGAAGAATATAAGCCACATTATAAATCTGTGGTACTTTCTTGTTTTCTCATAAAAATTGCATTCCAAATCAATTAAGCAGCTGGGATATTCCAAGAGCTATTAATTAGTACGTATCAGTTATAACAAATAAAGCAGATTTCTGTAGATTTCTTTGGAAACTTACCAAGAATCATAATTTCAAGCATTGGCTGGGAATTTATGGCAAATAATTCAAAAATTGCAGAAGCTCTTTTATCTGACATTTTCCCCAGTGCTCCCAGAGATTATGAGGCACTGGTTAGACATGATTCCCTCTAGTACATATTACTGACATTTCTCTCCCTACCAATAGAGA
The DNA here is from genome assembly GCF_019232065.1 of Centrocercus urophasianus. NCBI lineage: Eukaryota > Metazoa > Chordata > Aves > Galliformes > Phasianidae > Centrocercus > Centrocercus urophasianus. The sequence goes on along the minus strand of NW_024884586.1, from coordinate 36,217,276 downwards.
GAACTCAGTGTATGAACTTTCCCTGTATTTCAGTAGTGTTATATTGTAATAGGATGAAATGCTGACTGTATGCCTCATGCAGTTTTATAACTTATATTCCTACTGTCTTCTCCCTGCACCACTCTGGGACTAGAGCAATTGGGAGTGAACATTGCTACTTTCAGTCTATGTTCAGACTTTTTGTTTTAATGTTAGTTGTCCTTTCTGCCTTTACCTGTCTCTCTTTCCATATTTAGCTGAGTGCCTTGCTACTGATGACTGTGTTTGCAGCAGGCTGCTGAGATGTTGCTGAAGTCAGCAGCACTAATACTGCATTAGAGATCCCACTTCAGGGAAAACAATGTTAGATTTAACCAGTGGGGTACTGCTGCAGTGAAAAGCTGTACACTCGGAGGCACTCTGTGCATTTTTCAAGCTAACAATATACCAAGCTTTGCTTTCATGAGCAGTAAAATGTAATAGTAAAGCTTCTCACTTTAACAGCAGTTTCCAGCAAAGCGCTGTACAAACAGGAGGGTGAAATTCCTCTTGTGTGGAAGGCTAGATGCAACTCTCACTGCTCAAATCTTGTGGTTGAACACCCTGAGGATTTGCAAAGGGACCAGAGCCAAAACAGCTTCAAACACATTGACACTGAAAGCAATTTTCTTGTGACTGTATGGATGCAGCAGCCACCAGACTGCAGCGCTTATTATTATGCCCCAGTCCAGAACAACAGCCACAGGGATACTCGTGTTCTGCCCCGTGTGTAATCGTAGCCTGCAGGCAGGATTTTGTCTCCCATTCCTTGATCACAGCTGGAATGTCACCTGTCAATTAGCCCACATCATGCAAAGATGCTGCACAGACACAAAAGCAGACACAATCATGGTCTACCGGGACTTTTTGCTCTAAAAGCCAGATTTTCTAAACTAGAGACAGATTTTCTATTGTCCTGTGTGTAAAAATCTGTACATTTATTGTGTTGGTTGAATGGATGCTCCCTACATTACAAAACATGTTTAAAGAAAAACACACACAGCAGAGACGAAGAAGAGAAGAAGGAGGCTGAAATAGCAAGCAAAGAAGCAGGTGGCCTGGAAATGATTAGCCACGTCCTCATAATGCAAAAATTTAATGGCTTAATGATTTTTTTGTTACACATGGCCAGAAACTTCTATTTTTCATTACTTTCCTCATGCAAATAGCAACTCCCCTGCTTACTTTCTGACACATAAATTCCCACTATCCATAAACCCTCATGTGTTTTCCGCTTGCGACATGCTCATGAGAAGTGCATATGGATGATAGCTTAATACATTGATAGCCTCATCTCTTCCTCGGCATACCCCTTGTCCCTGCTCTGGTTTCCAGGCATAGCCTCGTGATCTTAGCCCAAGCAGCCAGCAGCTAAAATCACTTGGGGGAGGTGGGAGAGGTTGTGATATTTAATGAAATACTTACAGACCCCTTTCCCTCAGAAGCTTCTCTTTGGAGATGAGCCATAACCTAAGAGCTCAAGATTATATGTCATTTGTTGGCAGGCTGTGCTTCTTCTTGCTTTTCCATGCTGGTTCATCAGGAAGCTTCTGATGCTAACTGCAAATTGTGGCCATTTCACAAGAGTGGTGGTAGGGGAGGGGCAAACAACTATAATACTCTGGACAGTGAAATGAAATAAATGAAGCTCCTAAAGGACACTACAAAAAAATACATCCTTCGGAGTCCCTTCATCCCCCATTTCCTTACTATCAATTTTAGAAAAGATAAGTTCTTTTATTTTTAGTGACCAGTTCAGAGAAACTGAACTGGATTTGGCTGGCATGTCACAGACTTTTCTGAGCCTTGGCACTCCAGGTCTTTGCTGAAACTTCACAAATTTGGCAAAATACCATATTTCTAAGTGGAGATAATGCTGTCTCCTTCAGCAGTGCTAAAGAATGTACAAGTGCTGATAACCCAGCATAGGATCTTGTGAAAGCAGTTGGAAGTATGACTTGATCATGAATTTTCTCTGAAACGGAACTGCATGTTCACATCCCTCTAAAATTCAAATTCAACTTCCTGTTCTAAGACAAAGACAAGGAAGACTCCATGGGAAATTTTGAACTGCACATCTATATAAAATTTTGAAGAACGCATTTCTTTTTTACTAAAAAGAACTTCCTGTCTTATGTGAATTTTAAGGAATATACAGATACTTACCTTAAGACGCGCATCAAAGAATATTTTTACTTGAACTGAAAGTACCTTATTGTCTTCTTGTCTGTATCCGCTAAAATGAGAGATGAAATGTCCAATAGTACATCTCAGAAATGTTGGCTGCCTGCAGAGAAGTATTGCAAGCTATCGGCCTACTTGCGGTTCACGGAGTGTACCTCCTGGTCTGCTGGAAATCTGCGGGCTTTCTACTCATTCAATTTGGATTGAGTCATGAATTAAACTCAAAGCCAGCTACAGGGCTTATGAATGCCTAAGTCTATACATCCTCTATCTGTTTCTGTGCTGAATCCTATGAAGTCAATGTTTGCATCAGATGTGTCAAAAATGCTCTATTAAACTTTTATGACAGTATACACACATTCCTGTGTGTCCCTGCAACACTGGATCACGGAAGAAAATAAAAGAACTATATAAGACATTCAATTAAAATTGACCTACATTATTTTCACAGGTAGATTTTGTAACAGGAACACCACAGGAAAGTGTCCATACTTTAAAAAAGATAATGTTTCTTTTACAGCTGTTGAGAAACTCCTCTAAAACCAGATTTTTTCAGTATCTAGTATGTTCTTAGTATACTGGATATGGTAGTTATCTATATGTGGGTCAGTGTATCAAAGCCACACTTATGCTTTTGTAATTAAAAGCCATCTGGACCTCCTCTCAGCAGTTTGGTACTTGTTTGATGCCACCCATTTGAGGCAGTTGTACTTTGAATCTCTCCATCTGGAAATATTCCCTTTAAAATAGAACTATTTTCACAACTTGTAGCAAATTATTTGGCGCACCCTGCTGCTGCAAAGCAGGGCCAGCTACACCTAGATATTCCTGACAGATTTTTGTCTAACTTGTTCTGAGAAACACCAATCTCTCTATAAAATATATTCCAGGGCTTTAAAACCTTTAGAGCCCTTCATCACAGTGTCCAATCTCAGTCTCCCTTGCTGCAATGTGAATAATTTTTTAATGTTGTTTATGTTGGATATGGCGGTGATTCATCAATGTAGAATTACCAAATTCAGGCATTTAGAAATCATGAGGAAAGTTTTAGAATTCATATGGTAGTTATGAAGAAGTACAACGTGAGTCTTTTTCTGCCATCCAGCTTCTGACTGTTGCTTACTAATCCTTCTCCTCAACTGTGCTGAGAAAGCTAGGGTTTGCATGGCACTTGCATGTGGTTTAAAGACAATGGGAGATTAGCACTGTCCCCTGATACATTTTGAGAAATGACAGGAAATAGAAAAACCTTTCTTGATCATTGAGTCATTTTATAATGGTCTGGAAAAGGATTTTACCTCTGCAGAATATGCCTTAGGGAATAATATTTTTTAATATTTTAATGTCTTTGTGGAAATAAGAGACATCAGACAGCTGAATCTTTTCTAGACATCATGTGTCCTGGTGGTAGCATGTTTGTGCTTTTGCAGTGAGAAGAAAATCTTCTAATTTAGATGATCAAATTCTTGACGGTTTAATTTGCAGCCACAAACAAATGATTAAAGCAAAGTGTGTATGCAATATCAAAAACAATTTTTAATTCAAGGCAAAGTCTCAAGTTGTGCTGCTTCAGTAACAACGTTTTACACTACGGATTTTGCTTTGCCCCAGTCTCTCGATGGTCAGTGGGCAAGAGCTTCTTTGATTCCTTTATTATCTTGGGTATTAGCAGAAATCAGCAGCTCACTTTATCAATGGAGAACCTGGCTGCTTTGTGCAGGAAATGTTTCAAGTGCAGGCAGTGGTGTTCTTAGAGGTGAACAAGGATGCTAACGATGCTAGATGCTAGATGCTAACTAGATGCTAACAAAGATGCTTCAGATGCTAACTTTTAATTTGTTCTGTACTGCCAGAATCTTCCCTTGTTTTATTTTGAAATTTATCCAAGGCTTTCTCTCGCTGCTTAAGGACTGTGTCATAATACTGGTGTTTTCCTTTGAAAAAGGAAAGGTATCCTTTCATTTGAGGCTACTTGTCTACCAATTTAGTGCATGCACATGACTGGAGGTTTATCATTGTTTCTAATGAGGCAGACTAAGTCTCCTTTGATATGATTTAACAAAGGACTGTATTCTGGGCAAAGCCAGACTGAACAGCAACTTGTTTTTAAAAACATGGTTTAATAAAACAGATACTGTTCTACATTTATTGCAAATGAATCCTTTTATCTTGTACTTTTGGTTTGTACCATAATCAAATCACAGAATTTAGAGAAACTTGCAACAAATAGGAAATGAATTCCTTTATTTCCATGCAGTGAAACAAGTCAGTTACATATATAGCTATAAGAGGAACTCTGTTAAATATTTCTGACCCTTTCATCATGATGCTTTATTCCTAGCAATACATGATTTTATGATTCTTTTTCTGTCAATCTGAATATTTGAGTGCTGTTTTCCTGTCTATAGCTTTTTGGGATGCTCAGGACTTCTCACTTTCCTTGATCCTAAGTTTTCTCATAGAGTGATGACAACTGCTGGGATGAATATCTACTCTGTTTTTTTTGATAAAGTGTCTAACTGCTGCTTTAAATCTATCCTGAAACATCTGGGGGGGTGCTAACTGCAGTTGTGCATTCTGTGTCAGCATTGTAAGAAAACCATCCCTGTTCCCCATCAGTTGCTTAACTAGCTGCTCCAGTAGAGTCTTCCTGTGTATTCATTTATATATGACAAAACACATTAAGATCAACATTTTTACATACCTTTAGGGTAGCTATTACTAACAGAAAACAAAAGCCTTTAACACAGTTAATATAAACAAATTAACTTTTATTTTAGAGATAAGCAAGGCAACCTTTGAGCTGTTAAAATTAAACAATATTCAAAAGATCCCTTTTTGTTCCCTGTTCTGAACTTCCCATCTTGTTCTTAAGCAAGTACAATATATTTTCCTTTAAAGAGAGAATCAAACAAGCTGTGATATTTCTGCAAAACTGTTATTAATATTTTGCCAAAATTATGACATGAATAAGAAACAGCATTTGTACTAGCAAAGAGGAAAAGAAAATTCAGAAAAAGAAGTTCTAACTCTGCCATCTCTTGACCTCTTGTTCAGATGAGTAAAGATAAATTATTTATGAGGTATCAAAATTAGGAATCTGCCTACACTGAAACATCTTTCAGCCTAAACCAGACTGTGCCAGTCAAGGTCATAGCTGTGTGAGTTCTTTCCTCTTACCACATGAACCATGGAATTCACAGAACTTACAATACATGGATGTACATCAGCTAAACCATTTCTGGGAATACTCAGATTTGTCTTAGTTCAGTAATGAGCTGTTGTGATTCAGATATAAGATGTCTCATGTCATTACATTCTACTGATACATGTTGGGAACCATTACCGATCTTTTGATGGTCAAACTAAGCAATTGTGCAACAGGTATTACAAAAATGAGGTAACAGAAGTGGAGTCCAACTCAGAGGCTTTTTTTCTTATCCTGGATCCTTTCTAAGGATTTATCTGAAGATACATATGAAGAGAAATATTAATTGTAAGTGTAAAGCAATTGTAGGCTTATGAAATTTCTTGTTATCAAGTCATCTGGAATTTCTATCTTCAGCGTGATGCTAAAAAGATGTATCAGTTCTAGGAAAATCTGATTTTAATAAAAAACTGAGTTCTTTAAATCATCAAGTACCATAAAATGTTTTCTTCTGGAAAGGAGTCATAGGCCACCTCAAACAGTTCAAATACTATAGAATTTGCATACACTACCACTCTGCTCAGTGACAGCTGCACTGTGGTAAGATTACAGTAAGGGTGTTTAAAATGAACCCAGCAGATTTAAATCCTTCATTTGCTACCATTACACCAGTAGATGCTGAGGAACCTGGTCTTGTTCTGCCACTGCTACCACTAACAATAGAGAGGAAGGAAGTGTGGTGCTGAGATCCCTGAACTAGTTGGGGGCAAGCCAGCTTTGATTTGAATGCCTTCGTAGCTTGGCATAGTGATTAGGCTAATAAGACTAGCTGAAATTCAGGGCTCATTAGCTCTGATGTAGTGCTAGGGTCATGCAGCTATGTGATCTCAGTCCCAAGATGGTAGGTCTGCCATCCACCTTGTGCTTGTTTCACTCTGCACCGTGCTCTGTTTTGCACTGAGAGGCCATATTAGTTTGGATCTGTCTAGTTAAGTTCTTAAGTTTAAAATAAACCTGACTAATTGAAGGTCCCTGTTCATACTTGGCATATGTGAGTGACTGACATTCAGGTAGCCGGACTATGCTTTGGCTTAAGAATGACTTGTTCTAAAATTTATGAAGCTGCCAGGCTTTAAGAAAATGTTTAGAACTAATGTTTCTGTGGATACTTGTAAATAATACAGGATTGCTTTTGCTGGTGTGCACCCAACAACATTTTGATTTGCAAAGCATTGTCTGTCTCAATACCAGGCCAGTAGTGATCACTGACTGTTAGCAGTTCTGTCTCCTAGCACAATCGATACTATTTTTACAATGATTTAATTACATAAATTCCTGCAAAGGTCCCTCAGCAAACATCACCTTGTGTAATGCATATCCTAACTAGTAAAAATTTTCACGTTCTTATTGGATAAATGATTTCCTGAATCTCTCTAAAGTTTTTGCTTATACAGCTCCTCTGTCCTCTTCTAGAGATAACGGGTAAAAAAACTCTAGAAGTGACCTAGGTATGAATGTGCAAAAAACATATGGACCCTTTCAGGTGAGAAGAATTATACATATGTGAATAATGTGGTTGATGCAACTTGAAAACGGTATTTAGGAAAATTGTGTGTGAAGATCAGATTCATGTGCTGATTTTGAGTAAAGGCTTTTACTTTGTGTTTCAGTGGCTGTTCCCTCACCAGTGCCAGCTTGTGAACCCGAGCCCAAAGCAAACGGGCATTACACATCTCCACGACTCTCTGTTTCCTCCCGAGCAATGGTTGTCGCTACCATGGAAGCACCTTCTCAGGGCCTGCAGACAGTCATGAAGTGGAAAACGGTGGTGGCCATCTTTGTTGTGGTTGTGGTATACCTGGTGGCTGGAGGACTCGTGTTCCGTGCCCTGGAGCAGCCCTTCGAGAGCAGGCAGAAGAATACCATCGCGCTGGAGAAGGCAGACTTTCTTCGGGAGCATGTTTGTGTAACCCAGCTAGAGCTGGAGACACTGATTCAGGTAGGGCATATGAAGATAACAGTATTTCTCAGACATCAGTGTGAACAGTATGGCAGTTTTCTGATCAGCTTTACAGATGACGTAAATAGAAATTGTCTTCGCTAGAATAATTAAAAATGTGTGCAAAGAAAATTGGAACTTAATATTTGGTACACATTTTTTGTGAGAGGTGACAAATTTTCAAAATATCTCTGTAAGTTTTCAAATGATATGAAGTCTTATTTCTCCAACATTAAACACAGCAACAAAGAGAGGCAACAGAATATGGTAGGTGGGAATTATGAAATACATATTCTGTCAAGAATTTTGAAGTGACAGGCACAGTAACTTATGGGTTTGCTGTTGAGAATATTAGGTAAATGAATGATTATGAAAGTATACAATTAAAAATAAAAAGTAATACTCATTTAAGAACTACAGATTTTTTTTAGTTCAGTTTAATATGAAAAGTTTTGAATAAATTTTGAAGTAAATAAGTACTAAATATCTAGGATGAAATAACATGCAATACAGGTCTGTCAAAGGTAGAGTTACATTTCATTGTTTAACATTCTAGACTTAGGAAAATATGGATCTCACTTATCACACTTCAGTACAGTATCTTTTAGGATTCCATGTAGAAACCTATCACTGAGCCTGAAGAAAATGGAGATTAGATAAGAGATGTGAGATACTGAAAGAGTATATCCCAACAGTGTCCAACATCAAAGTTCAACCTCATGTTTCAGACCTGAATTTGTCTGAGCTCTCCAAGAGCACAATATATTTAGGTGTGGGGTGTCATACTGGACACCCATTGTGATTTCAGTCTTTGTTTTGAAGAACACAGAATTGTAGTCTGTTCTATTGTGTCTGTCCACCCAGTTGTGCTATATAATTAGAAGTAAATCAAACTTCGTTTTACAAGGTATCACAGACATAGTATTTCTATTAGAAAACTGTTCCAGTATCTCATTGCTGTGACAACAAAAGTGTTCTGCTAGTTTCCAGCCTAAATTCATTCCGTATCTTTGTAGTTGTTCTACAGCCAACCTTCCTCCCTCCTTCCCCCTCCCCACTGCTTAATCGATTCCTTTCCCTTGCCCATGTGTGCAGATAGCAATGCTCTTCTGCTTCTCCTAAGCCAAACAACATTTTTCTGTTTCTTTGCAGATAGATGTGGGCACTCCCTGCTTGTACTGTATGTTCACAGAAGACAGGTCAGTTCTGAGTCAGAAGCTGTGTACCTGTGTTTGTGCAGCCTGGTACTTTAGCTAAGGAAGCAGCATAGTGCTGATGTGACTATACAGCTTTTGGATCAGGGCTGGCTTGGATCACACCCTTCATCTGTCTGCAAAAGACAGGTGAATATGCTTAGTTTGCAGTGTGAATTCTTCTGGTCAAAGATATTGGCTTACATGCATTTCTCATGGCAGTTTTGCAGAGATTAGCATTTTCCTCACCTCCTTAGTATGATGTAATGATTAGAGGATTAAAGTTGGTGTTTTCTGCTTTTTTGTGTGTGTGAAGGGGGAGGGGTGGGAAATGTCACTATTTAAAGATATGCAATATGCTTTGCTTATTGCAGAGAGTAGGGTGCAGATACAAACAGATACAAACAAGCTAAGCACCTCAACAGAAGGGTAGACTCCTGGAAACAGACTAGTAGAAATATTTTCAAATAGCTCCTCCTTCTATAGCCTAAAATATGTATCAATTTTAATTCTTTACTTTGCACAATCTTTTTTCTTTCTTTCATGTCAAAAGTGGCACTATTGAAATAATAAACAGGCTTGCTATGTGTTTAGAAGGCAAATGTTTCAAACAAATCTTATTGTCTTTTGAGATTTCAGTACATCCTCGGGCATTATCATGGTTAACTGGAAATCATCTGCAAAGATAAATTAAATGGGTTTAGTAGCTTAGCATGTGAATGTCTTAAAGCTAAGTAATGTGAAATATTGAGACAGATATGTCAATAAAGAACAACTTCCTTCGGATTTTTCTGTAAGTCTGGGGGTGAACCTGGTTCTAGAGGTGTAGCTGGGTGTGCTGGTACAGAAAACTGATTGTAACTGACTTGCACAGAACAATGAACCACTGCTCAAAGATGATATCAGGGTTAACATTGTGCTTTCATGTCGATGATCTCAAAAGTGACATCTCCCTAGCTGACAGAATGGATGACTGCATTGCACCAAATGTGGCATCTGCCCTTACAGCTGTGATTTCAGACTGATGTGACAGCCTTCACGGGTCCTGGCTGTTGTGCTGTGTGCAGTTATCACCTGACTGAGGGAACTATTTTTTATTAATGTCATTTGATTACCTGATAGCCTCGAGATAGAATATGAAAAAAGAGAGACCTTAGAACTGGCGTGTTTCCTTTCATTGTGGGGGTGGCTCTAGAAGAATCTTTTAAGGAAAAGTGTCTTTGTTAAACTAATGATGGAAAAAAAAAATAAATCTTACAAAGTATTCTCCTTTGGAAAATCTGCAAAGAGGATGTATGATACTGTACAAGGAAGATGTGAAAAATTCAATATGGATGAGGTGTGGTTTAAAATTTATCTTCAGTAGTCCATTGCAAATTCTGTCATTGGTTGTGCAAATGTGAATTGCCCAACTGATTTGCTAAGTTCAGACATGGAAGTTTACTCAGACTTCAGAAGAAATATAGTGATGCAAGCAGTGTAAATATCTACTAAGACACAAATCTAGATTAAAGTTATTTAAAATACATATTTATCTCATGTTTAGTCCTGATCTAATACTAACACAATGACAGAGATGTTTTCTTCTGAAGACAAAAAAAGTGTTTCCCAGTGCAGTTTATCTTGTTCCACCTGAAGTTCTTACTCTGTACATTTTTAAACCTCATTACTGCTTCTGAAGATTTCTGTTGCGGTGAAACAAATTCATTGTTTACTGCCTTATGTGATCTACTACTTGAGTCAGTGGTGAATGGCAGAGTGAGCTAATGACAGAATCGGATACTTTATTCCAGCACTTCCGAAGATGAATTTTCAGAGTGTGAGAGAAAGGAAATGAAGAACACAATGAAAGAGAATGAAACTTCAGTTACTTAACTGAATTTAACTGTACCGTACCCACTTGAAAATATCACAGAAGGCAACTGGACTGAAGTGATTGGATATAAAACTGGAAAAAAAAAATTAGTAATTACATATATTTACACGGTTATGAGAAATGCTTTTTTTCTCTCATGGCATAGCTATATAAGCAATGAATATATAGGTGTTATAATTAAGAAATACACAAGAGTTTGGCTAAGCAGGTTATTACACCAAAAGGAATAGATAAAGGACTTATCTTTGTCCTAGGCTTGCTGGAAAACTCCTAATGGAGGGATCTCCAGAAGGAGATCCTTCCCCCCAGGGTCTGGGAGAGGCGGAGCCAAGCTCCACCCCTTCCAGCAGCACAGGTGAATTGCCTTCACCTGTGCTCCCAGGGCTGATTCATTGCTTGCCTCAGGTGATCAATCAGAGATTCAGGCCACAATTTAGCAGTTCCCACACTCATGGCATAAGCTTATTTGTAGAGGGTATAAAAAAAAAATAACCTTGCCTTTGTAATAATGCACACTTGGTGGTTTTATGAAGAGATTAAGTTATTTACAACTAGGAGAGGCAGGTAAGAAGACCTCCAGTGTGTTTTGGTGTAGTAATTCCTGTGGGTATAATAAAGGTATTGATATTCTTTCTGTGTAGTCTGTGCACCATACGTGGGCAAACGCTTTCATAATGAGCCCCACTTCTGTAATAAGCCCTGCACCATGACGTAAGGGTGTGGCTTGCTGCTGTAACAAGTTATTTACATAGATTATTGGTGGCCTGTTGTTTTTGTTTTTTTTTTTCTCTTTTCCTTCAGGGTTTTGTTTAGGAGTGGGAATGGTTTTAGTAAAATAAAAAATAAAAAATAACCCACTTAGGAACTTAATCATATTATCCATGTCCACTAATGACTACAGCAACTCTAATGAGTTAGACTGTAAGCTGAAAAGGAAGTGGAGTTTGAAACGCGTAAGTCAGATGTTACTGGCTAATTATGCTAGGAAGCGTTCATATTTCTGATAGGCACTTTTGATTAGAGTTCTGAACTACTTTTCCCTTGAAGATAAACAAGACAGGGAACATCCTGTGAAGATATCCTGGAGCACAAGTCTTATGAGGAGTGGCTGAGAGAGCTGGGATTGTTTAGTCTGGAGAAGAGGAGGCTCAGGGAAGACCTCATTGCATTCTACAACTTCCTGAAGGGAGGTTGTGTGAAGAGGGATTTGGCCTCTTTTCCCAGGCACCGAACAGGACCTGGGGAAGTGGTTGCAAATTGTACCAGAGGAGGTTTAGGTTGGACATGAGGAAAAACTTTTTCTCTCAGAGAGTGGTCAGGCACTGGAATGGCTGCCCAGGGAGGTGGTGGAGTTGCCATCCCTGGCAGTGTTCAAGAGGCATCTGGATGAGGAGCTGCAAGATGTGGTTTAGTGCTTGTGGTGTAGCAGTGGTAATGAGAAGATGATTGGACTAGGTGATCTTATAGGTTGTTTTCAACCTCATGATTCTGTGATTCTATGTGAGTGATGTTCTATTGTATGTAAATGACAATTTCCTTCTATGATTCTATATTTCAGTTTCAGTGTAGGAAACAAACTGAGCTGGGAATGGTGCAGAACTTTGCAGCTGTTCTGTAGATATGTTGCTTCGAGAACTCAGCTGAGACATTTACAGGGAGTAGGGACCTCTCTGGACTTAGATCTGAATATTTGCAGATGGGAAATGCAAAAAATTTCATGATCTGTGTGAAGTGAGAGAGTCTTGCCATCGAGATTATCCCTGTTTGAATTTTGTGCAAGTCTTAGTTTAGCAGGATACATCTGTTTAGGTGAACTCCAGGTGATGGTGGTGGTAAAGGGATCCTTTAATCATTACATGACCAAAAATTGCATATTAATTGCTGGTAGCTGCAAGGCTTCTCTGCTTTTCCTGCCCACTTCCTGTTCTCCTAATATATTCATCACTGTGTATAAAGTGCTGGGTATTTATCAGATGCAATGAAGTAGCTGGGTATTTATAAATGAATGATGTCAGACAAGCTTTAAAGAAAAAGAAAATGATTTGTTGTGGTTGTGAAGGGAGCCTGAGACGCTGTAAGCTACCTAAGGCAATGGGAGATGCTCCTTTACTTCAGCATTCAGTGTTTGGCCCTAACAGACTTGCTAAACTGTGCAAACTCAAATGTGTTTTAAGTGTTGCAATTAGCTCTATGACATTCACACACTCATGGGGAAGGCAACCAGCATTCCTTGACAGAAGTAAGGTGCCAGGGTAGCTGACAGCATGTCATGGCCTATTTAAACAGGCAACCTGTCTGTTATGCTGATTTATGCTCTTGTAGGTAAACAAATGATCTCTGATTTCACAGCACCTGCAGTATGCCAACAATGGTACAGAAGCCCTTTCAAAGGGTTTGGTCCTAAACACTTTCTTACCCTAAATTCTTATTTCCTCACATACAGACAGGCACTGAGGTGCCCTGCTGGCTTCATGTAACTAGTCCAAGTCTCCAAGTCTGGAGTTTGCTCATCCTGTAACTTTATGGTCAGCTTTGCCTGACATGCAGAAACAGTATTGAAAAGAGTTGTCCTATACTGATCTCCTTAGATACACCCCACCTCTACATTTGTCTGCCTCTTCTCCTCCAAATCTTTTCCCCATGTTGGCACTAGTGTTTTTGGCAGTAATGTTTCTGAACTTGCAGTGCGGGAGCAGGTTAGCTGATACTAAGCCAAGCAAAAACATGTAACTTTCAGCAGGTGCAGTTCTGAGTAGACTCACGTTAGCTTAAGCTGACTTTGAAGCTGCACTACTCACACTACTTTGCTGCTAGAAGTGGCTTCTCTGACCCCTTTTTGTCAACCATGTGATGCTTGCAGACATTCTCCATTCCCTCTGTCCCCATTCTCCATCCTCATTCTTTGTCCCCCAATCCCTGATTGCAAAGTTGTTTCATGATGCTTCCGCAGTTGTTACTTTTCAATGGCATATTTATATATAATTTTTACTTTAGTTAGCATAAAATATAAAAAACCTTATCAATTATTAGTTGCTTGGGAAATAAAATCTTTGGCTGACTAGCTTCAGTTGACCTCATGAACATTATTTGTATTTACCACCTTTCTTGCTGCTTCCAACCTCAGCTGTTCACACTGGGGAATTTCTTCCTCTGACAGTTACTGCTGCAAGAATGTTATTTATGGATCTCTTTTGGTGTTGGACTTCTTCTTCTCCAGTGCTTTGTATCTTTTGTCATTTATCTATGTATTGTGTCTTTATTCCATTTCAATATCTGTTTGGTTTAGTCATATATTCAGATCTTGTGTACAGAGGATACTAATATACTTGGAGCAGGTATTAAAAAGTAAATCTAAGCTGTTCTCATGGCCCTAATAAATTATTTTTGGAGCCTATACTTATTTGCATTGGATACTGTAAGGCACACACAAGGCTGATTTGTTGTCTTTTTCTTTGCAGCATGCTATTGATGCGGATAATGCAGGAGTCAGTCCCATAGGAAATTCCTCTAACAACAGCAGTCATTGGGACCTTGGAAGTGCCTTTTTCTTTGCTGGAACAGTCATCACAACAATAGGTATGTTTATGTTTATCTTTTAAAATACATAGTCAAGTTGAGAGCTGGATTACAAGTAAATTTGTGGAAGGTAGATCACAAAGAAGTGGCTAATCTGTATTTTGGTTCTCAGGAGGTGTGCCTTGTTGTGTCTCAAGGGCATTGGGCCTCTGGGTAAATAATCAGAAGCTGTTTCCATAATTAGGGTGGAAAAACAATGCTGAACTGAAAACAAGCATCACTGATGTAGCTGAGGGTTTATTATGCTGTTCTTAATGTTAGGGCAGGTGAACTCAATTATCATGAAAGATCAAGTATCAGTACTAGATGGAATAACTGTTATATGTTGTTGGCAATTTGAATTTTAATATTAAAAGTTAATTCACCCATGAGTAACTCTCTTTCATCGATTTTGATATATACTTTTAAATTTAGTACAAAATTTCTTTTTTTGGCACTACTACTTGTAACTGGAAATGTATCCACATAATTAACACATTATATCTTAAAAACCTTCCTTATTTTCATACCAGTAGTATGTTACTGGAAGGAATGTCACAAACTGTAGATTATGAAAAAAAAAAAAAAAAAAAAAAAAAAAAAAACCAAACAAAAAAAAAACGAAAAAGAAAAACCCAAACCAAACCATTCTGGAATTTGTGGCCGTGAAATATTTTTACTTTTTTTTTTTGTTATGTGAAGAGTGTTCTAATAAGCTTTTCTTGAACCACTGATTTTAGTAAATTTGTTATTCAGGCCCTTGTCATTTGTGTCTCCTGTATATTGTGTCCAATGTATTTAGTGTCTTCATCTCTGAATGCTTATGCTAGGTGTGCTAGGGTTTCTGTCCTGTCTTCTGTGAACAAGTTACTCAAAGATGAAGAAGTTGGATTTTTATTATTCTGTTCTGAAGGAAAATAAAATAACTGATATCACTAGTGGCAAAGTTAATCTCCTGATAATCATACATTGGCTTTATAATTTTAAGTTTGATTTCAGTGCTGTCTTGATTAGGAGTCAAGAGTTTGGAAATCATTGGAAAATTTTTTGGCTTTTTATTTGCGTTGCTTTTAAGTATTCTTCTCACTTAAATCACGAGAGTCTGATTTCTTCAAGTTCTTTACATGGCTAATACAACAAAATAACCTGGTGCATTTGCAAGACTTGCTGTGTTGCCCAAACAGTAGAGTCCTGGTGCCTTTAGATCAGTGGAGTCTTGTGCCTTTACTTTGTTGTCAGGATGAGGATGAAAGAGTGATTACATAAAGCATACTCCTTTGTGTGGTCCTCTATATGCTAAGCTACATTGCCATGTTTTTTTAATGGCAGCATTAAAAATAAAACCAGGCGGTGGAGATAAAGAAAACATTTCTGAATCAAATGTTTATAAAACCCTCCCTAAATATTTGTTTACTCAGTAGACCCAAGTGGCAAGCTTTTAAATTACTCATTGAAATAAATGCCACTTTTTAGGCAGTTTATGTAAGCATATTCTTTGGCATCTGCTATTAAAATAACTTACTGAAAAGAACTTGGATGTTTGCCCATATCTGCTTTAAGTTCTCCATGAATGAGATTTTTAAAGGCTGCATGAAGTCTACGTATTGTGTCTGGGCAAGAAAATGGTTTTATTTTACTCACCAGAGCCCTGCTAGTATCCCTGTTATGAAGACACTCAGTCGATTACTTGGTCATTCTCAGTCCACTAGTGAGTGAAGCCTGAATTTTCTCAGACTTTTAGGAGAAATCTGGGATCTCGGATGCAGCTATGAAAAGGACTGTGGTTTGGAGCATAGATAGTGTTGTGAGTCAGCATAGTCCTTTCTCCATCATGTGAGACGGATTTGTCCAGTGTTCGTGTTACAGAATGCTGGTTATCACAATCATGTTGTCTCTGGATCACCTTCAGATCAAACCATCTCTGGTGTAAATTAAGTAGGACTGTAGTATATATTCCTCATATTCCTGTTCCTAAATACATTCTGCTACCTTCCCATGTGTTGCAAAATCTGAAAAATTCTTTCCTGTGGCTTTAAGAGGCAGTACAAGTGTGTTTTCTTTCCACTCATCAGAGTGGTGAGGGGAGAGGAAATTATGAGCTAACCACTGAAAATGAGTCTTGTCGGGTGAATTGCACTCCTGTCAGGAAATAATTGACAAAGCCTGAGAGGAGAAGCAGTGTGCAGGCACCACGCCAACACTGCATGATCTTTGTGCCATGATAAGTCAAGCTAGATTAGTTAATCACAAAACAACTTTAAATAGGACCTAAATTTATAGAAGAAATGGGTAACTGAGTATACAAATGAAGAACTAAATCTCTATGGATAGCTTGCCTGGGAAGTGACGTCATTCCATGGAAAATCTGTAAATAGAAATCACATGTGGAACAAAGGCATCTCTGCAGTAACAGCCCATTAGTTTTTCTAAAAAGCCCCATGTAAGTTTGAAGTTTCCAACAACTATTTTTCTCTACAGGGTATGGAAACATTGCCCCAAGCACAGTTGGAGGCAAGGTATTCTGCATCTTGTATGCCATCTTTGGCATTCCTCTGTTTGGCTTCTTGCTGGCTGGAATTGGAGACCAACTTGGAACAATCTTTGGGAAGAGTATCGCAAGGGTGGAAAAGGTTTTCAGAGTAAGCTCTATCAGTTTTTTGCTTCCATTGTGTAACTTGCTTTTAATTCTGTCGCTGTTACCTGCAGTCCTTTTTACATATTGGGCACCTTGAAGGATTTACATTGCGAGCTGAGAAGATAATCTCCTTAAAAGCCTTTGTAGTCAGTTGAAAGAAATTGACTTCTCTAGATGGTGATGCAGGAGTAGGCTCTGTATTTCCTTTCTGAGGACCCATCATCTTTTCAGTGACTATAGACTATCTCTGGAGAATATATCTACTAAAATAGTTTCTTTACAAGGACTAGTTTAAAACAGCCTTCCAAACATCACAGGTTATTTTTGACAAGTATGTCTGATCGCTGAACATAGAAGTTAGTATAATATTAGGTGAAAGAGGGATGCTGAGTAGGTCCTGACTGTATTATATAGTAAACTTAAAGGACTTGGAAATCGGGGTTACTGGAGTAAATACAAACTTGGAAAGAGAAATACCTGACTGATACACTTTCGCTGTGAGAGACCGATGCCCTGGAGTAGATTTGCTGGTAAAAGAACTGGTACAATACCTGTACGTCGAATTGTTTTCATTGTGTTTACCCACTCTATGTACCTTATGCACATAGACTTCTGCATGGATTTTCCAGATTTGAATAGGTCATATAATTTCCCTTCTTCTAACTGCTACCATCTATTTTTTGGGTCTATATCACCAAGAGCAATTCTTTTGCAAGCACTGCTGCAGGCCTGGCAAATGATAATTTGCTAATTTGCCGATGATTCACTTCAGGGATTGTCTTTTTGAAGCATAACTTCTAGAAGTGACCTGTGGTTCCTTTGGAAGCAGCGTAACTGGAGGTAAGTCTTTCCAGGGATGGAGAAGATGAAAAGCTGTCCAAACTGGTTAGCGTAATAGGCATCTATTTCTAAAACATTCCCACAGATGAGAGCAAATTACTTGTAGCTGTATTTTAAAGGAAATAATTGAGTATTAAACTGGAGTATGAGCAATTTCCTTTTTAATTAACTTACTGTGAAGTGTCCCAGACTAGCCATAAGGAGTGTCTCTCAGACTAAATGTGGAAAAAGGTGGCTGGTTGATTACGGGTGAGTAAGCATTTACATGCCTGACTGAGCACTTGAAAATGGCCTACATTTTTATGAACTAAAAATAAGGTTATTGAAAGGTGACTGGCTGGTTCTGCAAAAACAAAAGTAGCCAAGATCATTACTTTCTTTTCAGGCTAGCTTCTTGTTACTGTACCTACTTTACCTGAAAGGAATCTCGGAACCTTCCAGACTGCTTCTGCTTCCCCAAAAGTACAGTAGTTATAGTGTGAGTCAGAAAGTCTTTGATTAATTCTCAACTGTACTACTGGCTTTCTAGGTGACTTGGACAAAACCATTAAACTGTCAGCATGATAGTTTACAAATAAAAATAATACATGTCCTATTTGAAGTATTTTGAGATTCATAGATGAATGCTGATACTAATAATTAATACAGAATATTGCTCTTCAGCACATAATGGGAGTTCTTTTAGTATTCAAAGTACTCCTTTCTTTCCTTGATTTAATGCAGTTACTTGTTTTTTATAATCATCCAAACTATTCCTTTTCCTCCTTGGTATTTTGAGAGCCTCCAAAGCAATGTATATATCCCCAAGATATGTTTACTCCTTACATATATGCATATATATATAAAAATATATGCGTAATATATACTTTATTATTAGCTACTGCAAATTATAATAATCATTATAATGATAATAGCTATATAAATTATTAATATGTTTTGTTTGCATAATCGGAAACCATGTATGTTTGAAACTAATCAGACAATCCAGAAGTGAAGCAACCGTTCTTGATTTAATTATGAGCAGTGAGCAAAACTTAGCTCTGCATGTAGTTTTTGTTATTCAATGTATAAGACTTCTTACTTTGTCTCCATGAGGAACTCAAATTCAACATATTTGTGGGCATAAAGCAACCCACTACAACTAGAGAAGACACAAAAATTTGCAGAATACTTGTAATGAGACTGAAAGGTACAAATGTAGGCTAAGAAGACACAAGAGCTAAGAAAATATTGAGTGGTGTGCCTCAAATCCTTTGGAGGCTCACTGACTATGTATCAGTATCTATTGATATTATATACTGCATTTCTAAAAGCTTTTGAGAAGTTTTCTCATCAAAGGGTATAAGAAAATCAAGCTGTGGTAAGGAAAGAGAGAAGATCTCACACATCAGTAACTGTCTGAAGGAGAAATGGAGATTAGGAGTAGGGCATCGGTGTGAATCAGCTGGAGTCCTGTTGGAATCTTACAGTTTTGACAGGAACGGTCTGGAGTGACTCAGACAAGAAGATGAATATGCAGATGACAGAATCTACAGATGATAGAGTCTGCAAATTGCATCTCTAGATATTTCAGAATAGCTAAAACGAAAGGTGCAAAATGATGATGATAAATGAAATCTAGTGTTAGCAATACAAAATAATGCTGAGTTCTTTAGTTTGAGGAAAGAAATTCTAATATATTTAGTCAGAGATGACAATTGTGTTTCACTACTCCTAGAGGGACTTGGGATTACTTTTTTTACTATTGTGGTTGGTTCTTTGAAGACAACTGCAAAACCTATTGGGGGTTAAGAAGTGTAAGAGTGTCAGCAAAGGGGCTGAGAACCAGATGGAAAAGATCCTTCTGTATCTGCACAAATCTATGGTGCAATTGCACGGTGAGCCCCCCATTCAGTTCTAATAACCCAATTTCTAAAACAATTAAGAGAAATTAAAAACAGTACTACGGTCTGCACCTGCAGGCCTTGTAGCTGAATCTCTAAGGCTGCATTCACTACTTACCCATATTATTTGCCCATTCTAATAGGTTCTTGCCTCTCTAGAAGATCATGGGCAATTTGGGACAGTCCAGCTTGTACATTTGAGGAAGGAACTTCATAAGGTCTTATCAAATAGGCACTACAGCCAGAGTGTTGAGAGAATATTTCAGCACAGGAGCTGGACACATGCCACTGCATGTTTTGATTATAAAAGTAATGTTGCCACTATTTCAGTGTGTAGATAACCAGAAAAATAACTATTTACTTCTCTGTGATTAAGGAGGGTTGGAAGTACTTCACTGCAAAACAGTGCTTTGGGAAAACAGGAACTTTCACATATCTTTTTAGGAAAGGGATGCACTGTATTGGACTTCAGAGAGGAATCCTGAACATCACACATTGGCTAATGTATGCTGTCTCTCCTATTGTAATAATGCTGCTTCATAAAAGTAAATAAGCATCAACCAGGTCACAGACATAAACCAAAGTATCCCCTGGACAAACTCTCCCTGTTCAGCTACTGATTACTCTGATATAGGAGTTAGAAATGATGATCTTTTTTGTGTCCCTTCCAACTTGGGGTATTCTATGATTCTATCTTCAATAACCTGGACAGAAACTATCTTCAAATCTGTTCTCACTTAGACACAAATGTGATGGTTAAAGAAATGTATGTACAGGGTCATTAAATGCACTACATATTCATGAATCATTCAATATCTGGGCTTGGTGCTGAACTGTGTTCCAAGCTCATCTGAGAAAATCAAGTAAAAACTCAACATTTAATTGAAAAATTGATATTTTTTGTAATCATTTTCAGCTAGCATTGACAATATAGAAATTAAATATACGTTGAAAGGTGGCATAAAACCATAAAAATAGTGCTGTTACCTTGCATGTGGGGGGGATCTTATGAATGACCAGAGGCTGTTTCTATAATAAATAGCAGAACAAACTCCATTCTTTTAGATTGTTCTATACACACAGAGGTTGAAAGCATCTAAAGATAGAAAGGGTAGCGCTCCAGAGTACACAGCTACAGAATGCTTTGTTGTTATCCTGAGTTAAATATAGGCTGGATTCAGATAGTCTTTATTCAGACTTTGTAACAAGTCTTTAGTTCTTAACTGGAGGTAGATCGGATGACCATAACCAGACAGATCTTCCCTCAGTTTGCAGTGCGGTACAGATGCAGACATTGAGTGTGGGCACATCATGCTCCTGAGAGGACGTCAGGATTTTCTAGCATGTAAAGTAAAACTGCTGGGAGCATTTCCTAGTCTTGACTCCTTTCACTGCTCTAGCTTACTGCAGCGGTGCTGAGGACAAGCCAGGCAGTACAGCAGGTAGGGCATGGATGACCGTACAGGAATGGAAGTAAGCAGTCAGAAACATGGTTGGTGGCAAGACTTCTCTACTGAAGCTTGTGCATCTAGAAAGTACAGTACTTTGTGTAGAAATACAGTGTGTCTGTAAACAAACCATAATTCACTGAATGAGAATTATCAGAACAGGTACATCTGATGCCTGTCTTTCCAGTGTTAAGCTTAAAGAACTTGTTTGCCTGTTGATCTCTTGAGAAATGATGTGCTCCGGATATGAAAGACCTGTGTTACGGAAATTACATGCATTTCCCCCCTTCCCCCAAAAAACAAACCAGCAATGGGCTTTATCTAAACCTGGAAAAAGATACAGGGAAAAGCAGTTGTTGTTGGAAGTTGGGATGGAAGTGGGGCAGAAGTAGAAATCCCACTGAGCCACTGAGAAGCTTTCTTTAAGCAAATTCTAAAGCTTTAACTTCCTAAACACTGTTGTTTGCCTTTCTGGATAGATTAGATCTATCCTAGCTATTCTTTCTCTTAGAGAATAAAATTCTTTTTAGTGATTTTTGGCTGCTTTATTCTCTTTTGTTATTGTACCGGTGACAGGATTTATCTTTATGAATTCCTTGTCTAAAAATGAGTGCAACAACTCAAGGGAAAGAAACTTTGTAGAGGAGAGTAACTGGTCCAATGAAGCTGTAAGAGATTTCTGCTTCTCTACCAGGTTAATGCCATAATTCAGAAACCCCATCTGCTCCCTGCAAGGCATCCATCACTCTGTACTCTGTATCTTGCAGACCCATACCAGCATTAGTTCTTATTTTCTTAGCAGATATGTTAAGCTTTTAGATGATAATGTTCTCAAAGCCTGAAATTGAAATTCAGATCACAGCTTAGGCAAAATAGGAAATCATTCAGGATTTGCAATTGTTTTTATTGCATTCAAAATTTGACATATAGTTAATAGATAAATGTATAGGAAAATTAGTGATGTTACCTAGCAAGAGCCTATACACAGTTGTGAATATATGATGTTGAAAAGTTTGCACTCTGACTTTGTTAATAAAATCTGACACCTTCATTTCTGAGCATATAAAGTTATGCCAAACTGATGGAAAAGTTTCATCTCTACTTCATGACATCTAATCAAATAATACCAGAAATCAACAAAATCTCTTTTAAGTTCTATTTCATTTCCTTACTAGCCAATGTCAGTGTGTTATTACAGTAGCTGCTAAAACTTCACTGAGACTATAAATATCCTATCTTAGGGTTTTGTTTTTGTTTTGTTTTTAATATAGAGTTATTTACTGTTACTTTCTGTACGATTAAAAAGCTGTGTTTTTAATATTTTAATTCTATTTCACTTTTATCACACTCAAGCTTTCACAGAGGAATGAGCTAGAACAATGATCAATCTGCCATCTGCTGGTATTCTATCTCTGGACAGAACTGTCAGGAGAGTATGAAATTCAAATCAGTGGTGCATGTACATAGTATTATTCCAAGATGACTCAAGACTTATGAGCTGAAATTCCAGTGTTCAGAATTTAGTCTAACAGTTTCCTGAGTCATTTCCACCAAAACGAAATGTCTGATGAATATAAAAATTCTGCTACCAGAAAGGAGTCCTTTGCTTTTGTAATTTAATAAGAAATTCTTATTGTTGCAATAAAGACAGTGGATCTAATTACATTCTATTATACGTTATTACCACGTTGAGACCATAGAAGCCAGGCAGGAACAGGACTTCTGTATTAAGATTGTGTAGAAACAGTCATTTATAAACATTATTTTTAAATGGACAGGAAAATACATAGGCAGAGGAAATGTGATTTGTAGCAAATGACAAGTTGGTGTGAGATAGAAAGTTTTGGAGGGAAGAAGCCAACTGGAAATTAAAAGAGAAGTGAGGCTGAGAAGTTGGAAGAAGTAGTTAAGGATGACAGAAATTAAATGGAGCTGACATTAAAATATTGTTAGAAGAATGGGGAGGTAGAATCAAACAGACGTTCACAGAGGAAATTTTCCCCCATAATTTCAGGTGTATTTTGATCTATCCATCTGTCTCTGCTCTACTCATCTTCCTGCTTCTCCAAACCTGGAACTGCTGTTAGGTTCTTCCTTGCAATTATTTTCTATGGGATATGTGATGGACAGGAAGTAGAAAGCAGGCGCAATTGCACGATTTCCTCAGAATAGACTTCCCTCATCATAATTCTGCAACCAATAAGGTCACAGCAAGGAATGAGTGCTAAGGCTACTTTACTTTCTTCACCACTTCACATCAGCAGCCCCTGTTACAGAGTCCTATAATGTGTTAACCTTGCTGGATGTTGATACACAAGACAGATAGGGCCTTGCTCTTTCAGGTGGATGAGTTGTACATGAGTCTTGCCTTAAGCTGACTGGCCTTGCAGCCATCCTAGGCAGACATTACAGATGTAGGAGTGAAGACTCTGAAAACTACTACTGCAAGGAATGCATCTAGTACAGCAATGTAGGAAGTGTGTGGTAGACTTACAGTTGAGCTCCCTTTCACTGCAAGAATTATAATAATATTTCTTATGAAGTTGCTAAGTTAGCTGCAGAATGACTTCGAGAAAGAGATAATGCAAATTCTATTGTCATTCACAAGATCACCTTGTTACCGAAGGACCAAAGGTGATTTAACCTTGGAGAGAAACATTACACAGTGTGAACTGACTTGAAGCTGTTTTCATTTGAATTTTGCAATTTTATGCCTCTCTCATTGCTTAGGAACTTGGTTCTTTGAACCTGCTACTGTTTTGCTCCAGATGCAGCAGAATAACTTGCTCAGGAAAAAATTAATCTGTCTGGTGAGAGCTTGTACAGATGAAAAGATTTGTTGTACAGTGCTGATTTACAAGAGCAGTAGAAACAGCAAATGCATGTAAATCTCAGCTCATTACCTATTCTTCTGCCTGTAACTCCTGAAGTGTCAGGCTGAGATTTACAGTTTCATGAACAATGTGAAAGGGGTACTTGTACATTAAAATGGCATTGGTTTATATATGTGCATACTTATGTGTGCTTTATTTCAACTATGTGAGCACTTGAATGTACATTTCAAACCCAAGTATTCTGAAATTTAGGAATGATTTAAACCAAAACCTAGATGCAGATAAAAATTTTGCAGTCAGTTATCACTAAATTCACGGATATATGCATGGTGAGATACTAGCAAAAAAGATCTGCTGGTAATGAGTTGTCCTTCATAATTCTCAAGAAGTGTATTTATCTAAAAGTTGACTTGAAAACATAATAATAGTAAAAAACTAGACATACACTAGTGTTTGGAAACAATACATCTGTAGTGCCTTATGAAACTGGGGAGTTCTTTACTTCATTTTCAGTTCCTCTATTTGAGATCTGAAAATGTTTTTGTATATTGGGTGATGATAGAAGTCAAATTAAGGGATGCAGGTACTGTAAGAATCCAGAATTTCAGCATCTCCATAGGCTGTATGCAAAGAGCATGGCAGATAGAGCAGCTTGGAAGAACAATTTAGAACAGCAGAATCTGCAAGATGCACCAGACTTAGCAAATGCTGTGGTTCTATTTATTTTAGCTTATCTTCCTCATCGAACTTTATTTAGACCAAAAATAACTATCTTTAAGAACAGTCGGTGCTGAGGAGTTACTTTCCTGAATCTTTTGTCTATAAAAATTTAAGACTGATGTGCTGTCTTCAGGAAAATGAGACCTCAGCACAATGGCTTTTTCAACCTATGAAAATTCAAACAGTCTGTCTTCCACCACAATGGAATTGATTGTGAGCTACTTTTGATAGATGTACACCTCAGTCCTTCCTCTTGAAAAGGAATTTCACTGAGCAGAAAACAATAGAACGCAGTGTGGAAATGTGTTTTGGTCCTTTTAATAAATAGCCTGACAACTGTTAAAAGTTAAAATACATGAAGTCCTTCTGAAATCCAGGGCTTCTTTTTCTGGATAAGTGCTCTAGTTTGGAAAACTCTGAGTGCATGGACTCTAGTTCATCAATAACTTACCTGCCGTTAAGAGGACTGTTAGTCTTTGGGTACTTTACAGAAGTATTCTTCCTTCTGCTACTTTCTGCTTGGACTCCTTCAATGCTCTTCCTAAAAACAGTTGTTCTTCTAACTGCTTTTCTTGGCTGTAAAGCAAACCAGACCCAGGGCCATCTGGTCACTTTACTGTAATATGCCTAGCTCTGGCAAAAAGACCACTGACTCTTGCAGTGTTGAAGAAGAGGATGAAATGCAGCAGTGGTAAATTTACAATACCTGTCTCTGAAATACCTTGAGAAGGTACAGGCCACATCTTCCTTTCTGCTTCCAGCCAGTACTTTAATTATGGTTATGGAAATGGAACAGGAAGTTTTATTTTTATTTTTGGTCATTACCTGCTCTAGTAGTCCTCACGCCACAGTGCTTAATACAAGATACAGCTAAGTGATAACCCTGTGGATGAACTAAATGAGCAATGGTGCAGGCTGTGACTTCATTACATGCAATGACTCTTCACCAGGGATAAATTTGTCTATGAATTCTATTTAAGTTCAACCACTGCCTTGTGGTACAAATTTTAATATACTGTTGTCACTATTTGATTCAAATACTCTGCTGCATTTAAGTTACAGGAAAGTATACTTGCTACACAGTGCTGAGACGATATGTTTGAAATAAAAAATTCATGACAAAATCTGTGGATCCTAGTCATGGAATATCTGTTTTTTGGCATTTTATCTCTACAAATTGGATATTTAATTCAGTTAGAAATGCTTACAGCTTATTTGCTTCAGGGAAAATAACCCAAATGCAGCAAACCTTTTGGAAGTTTGTTTTTACCCCAAGTCCTTTGCTGCCAAACATCAGTTCAGAATCTAAAGCTTACCTCAGCTGGCTGTGGAGCACGTCTTTCTTTAATCCTGCAAGTCAACAAACGCTTGCAAGTTAGCTTCCAATTTAAGGTTTAGTATTTTCCTGAAGAGTTAGGTACAAACCTCGATATCTCTGTAAAACCTTTTAGACCTGTCCACCTTTTGCACTTCTAAACAGAGCCTGAATTCCAAATTTCTTCATAAGGAACAGAGGTAGATAAATGATACTTCTTTATCACAGAATTACAGAACTGTAGGTACTGGAAGGAAGCTCTAGAGATCATCAAGTCCAACCCACTATTCTGGAGGGTAAGGTTACACATGCCTGCCTCCTACTGAAATTAGTATTAGTCATGTAACTTTTAATTTCAGTGGAGAACACTGGAAGTAAACCTATTTAGATGCAAGCAGATCTTTCCCATGAAACACATTGCTTTGCGTATTCTGTCTTCACCTTTGAGGATTATCAAACTATCACATTTGTTCATCACAATGCTCCAATGCATTTTACATATGCATATATTTCCAGAGCTTATACACATACATGTCATTGTGGCAACAAGAAATGTTTTGAGCCGTGAAGCGAAGTGTTTGATGCATCCCTCTCTCTATGCCAGCTCTTCTTTCAACAGCGTTTCTTGCTTTCCTTTTAACTTTGAATATGAACTCTAAGCACATAGCAATGGCAGCTCCTGCAAAATGTTGAAGACAGCTGGTAGAGGCAGGGAGAAAGTTGTAACATGGAGACAATATTCTGAATACTCAGTAGTATGAAGAGCAGAAAACATAACAGCAAAAAATCAAAGCCCAAGCAGAGCTAACAAAAGAAATACAAAATATCTCCACCCTACATAGTGGAGAAAGTTCTAACACTAATATAAAATTTCTGTTTCTTGCTCAGTCTTTGAAATCAGCCACATCGTGCTGTAGATAACTAGATCTCTCATTGAGAGTAAGAGTTTGTCTCGGTACATTTCGTAGTTAGATTCTGAGCATATACTAATAAATTTAACCTTGCTGCAATGTGGCATTTTTCTTTGCTCTATCATAACTGCATTTTAATTTTGCCCCGAATTGCAGAATTGCATGGATGAAAAAGAAGAAAGCATTTGACACAGCACTTATCAAAATCAGGGTTACCAGAACTAGCAAGTTAAAATTTTATCAGGTAAAGGGAACCGATGCAGAACAACCATTATTAACTCATTCTGCACTCTTTGGAAGCAGAGAATGTAGCTGTAATTGAAAAAGGAGCATAAGTATGGAGGAAAGAAGCAGCATATTCCAAATCTGGCCTTTGAATGCATCCTTTGAATGTCTTTCAGTTTGTGTCATGAGCCTCTGTTGCCCTCTGTCTGCTCCAGTGTCTGAGAATAGTATATGCAGAATGGATCCTTCTTATTCCACATGTATTTTTTCCTGGGCCTGTATACAGATCAGCCAGAACAGAAGTTTGAGCTTAGTATTGTTATTTTTGTTTCCTCAGTAGCATGATGAGCACCTCGATGAAATTAGTTGATGCATATCAGAAATCCCTAACTGTGTTTTCTTGTGAGAGAAAGAAGATAGAAAAGAGATATACTGAGCCTAGAAAATTTCCATAGCAGTTTCTGTATTTTCATAACACAATATCAGTACTTACATTATGACTGCAGCAAGAACCATGCCTAACAGTTTACAAAAATAACATTTGAGAAAGCTGCTACCCTGTGAAAAGCTTGCTGCGTATTCCATCTGGGTCTAGACAAACACCCCGCAGAAGTGTTGTTTTATGGGAAAAAACAGCTATGTAAAAAATAAATCCTTCTTTATCCTGACCTGTGTTCTGTATGTATTTAGGATTGTCTCTACCAAGCTTAGTAACAAATGTGAGTGCTTACAGCTTTTAATATCCATTTCTCCTATGGTATTTGCTATACCTAAGAAACAGGGGGTGGATTTTGCATCTTCTTTTGATAAAATAGCAATGTGCTTTGTAAAGCACAAGAATTGAAATAGCACTGAGGCACCAAGAGAGCTCATTAGATGAGGGAGAAGCTTGTCTAGTAGAATGGCTCAAACCACCATTCTTAACTCATGGAAGTGTCTGAAACGTCATATGTGTATTTTGGATACGTTGCATGGGATTCTACTTCTAGGCTTTGATATTATGAGTTTGCCCTGGCTGCTCGCACAGATGCTTGCTCCCTCCCCCTGGTGGAGAAAATAGGAAAACAAGAGAGAGAAAATTTGTATGTTAAAGTAAACACAGGAAAATCCCCATGTACTGTTGCATGCAAAAAGTACTTGACTTGGGGAATTTAAATTAATTTAATGAAAATTAGCATAAATATTTCATTACTAAGGGTATTTGAAAACACAAAAAGACAAACATTTGAAATGTCTTTCATCCCTCTTCCCCAGGCTCACTCAACTTCACTCCATTCCAACTCACTTCATTTCAGATGTATCTCCTCCACACATTATTATCACAGTCCTTCCTTTGTGTCAGCATGCAGTGCAGGAGGGCAGGGCCAGTGCACAGTGTCTTATTTCTGATGCTTTTTCTGTCTCACTCTTTTCCTCTACTCCAATGCTGATCTTCCATGGGCTGCAATTGCTCCACAAAAGTACCTGCTCTGTGATGGAGCACCTCCCATTTCTCAACCTTGTTCCCTCATTCACTCCTCTCTTTCCTCCTTCTGTCCCTTTACGGCATTTCTGTCCTTTTAAAAATATTTATTTCCCAGAGATGCCACCATCTTGGCTGCTGGGTCTGGCCCTGGATTGCAGTGGCGCAGTTGGATACAGCTGGAACCCAGTACATCCTACATGAAGCATAGCCTACATAAAGCTGGCCTCTCCTTACCACTGGTACCAAAACGTTGCCACTTACACCTAAAATAGCTGAGTGGGGATTTCAAGTGCCAGCCTATATGGGATTTATCAGGCTTGCCATGTTGGCAGTGTCCTGAGAGGACCATTCATTAGGTGTCCTCAAGATCAGTGATACTGACAGAACTGATTACAGTAAGGTAAAATCAGAAAAGGAGACAGCCAGCTTTACTTGCTGGACTGTTGTGGAAACATTTATTCCCCCAAGTTCTTTTCCAGACTCAACCCAGGCATTTGGAAGAAATCTTTTCTGCTCTAAGAAGCAAAGCAAAGGAGGACAACCATTAGGTTATAGAAAAAATGCACTCATCATCATTTGTTAAATAAAAAAATTGCAAAGCTCTATAGCCTAGTGATTAAAATAGGAGGAAGAGTATATTGATTATAACATGTTTGATGGAGGGTAGCCCTGAAGAAAACGATTAGAGAATATTGGCTGATGAAAAACTCAACGTGACCCATGACTGCCTGTTGCTGTTCCAATTTTTGTGTTGAGACGGGCAGAGCACCTTACTAAACATGATTGCCATGTGATGGATCAGGGCAGGCTTATATTTAACTGATCAAAAAGGCAAGCACCTGAACTAGCTAGCCAAAAATGTTTTTGCTATGGACATAGTTAGGCCTTCCTCTGTGGCAGAAGAAAGGATAGAACTGATATATGCGATATTCTGTTTTATGTTTTGAATACAAAGATTTGCCTTCCTTTTGTTAAAAGATTTTAATCTGGAGGAAATGATTCAGAAGACAAGCTGCTTAATTAGTGTGCAGGTAGAGAGAATATGTTCCAAGAATATTTAACAGCATGGGAGAGGGCATAAAGTTAGCAATAGGCAAAGGGGACAAAAGAAATGTTAAAAAAATATGTTCTCTTTGGAGGAATGTTCCAAAATGCAGTGCGTGGTGTAGAGACAAGGACTGCATGTTCTGTGAAGGCGCAGTATACTAGCACTAAAAATACAACACTGTTCAACTAGCCAAAGAGGTAAACAATTTTTTTGAAGTCCTGGGGATGTTTGTCAGGAATTCAGAAAATAAAATCTTTGCAAAACAGAAGTAACATATGAGCTCACTGTAAGGCAGCAAATGTTCCAGTGATTTTTATAGTTGAGTAGTACGGTATATTGGGCTAGTTTCTATGCAATGAGAGGTGACACTACAAAGTCTTGGAACAAGCATATTTGAAATATAGTGTAATTTGCCACATATTTAGCATTTTGTCTAGTCTGAAAAGTGACTATAGTATCTTATAGTCCCATGCTTAATGTTTTGTACTTGGCAAATAATTTACTCCTTTTTCAATGAATCTGTCATCTTTGTTGTCTCAGTCTGGGAAGATAAGAACCTTGTTTGGTCCTTTTGTTGACACTGAGCAGGTCAGAACATTTGTAAATAAGTTAATCTACCTGAAAAAGACAGTAGCCATGGAAGAATCCTGTTAATCAGCATAGATTGTGTAGGACCTGAGGGGAAAAAAAAATAGTTTTCTCTTAACTTCTAGAATTATTGGATAGATCTTATACTGCTAAAATCACAGTGTATGTAATAGAAAAAAAAGGAAAAGCAAGCAAAGTAACAGTTTTGGATGGAGAAGATGTAGAAGATCTAATTTTCATTGATAAGGGTCTCTCCATGAGAATGCTTGAAACTAAAGCAAGCTGCCAGTTTCTTTAATTAATACAAGCAAGATGATTCAAATCTTTCTCCCACTCTACTTTGTACTGTTGCAGCATCACCTCAAGCACTGTGAGCAGTTTTCATCACCACAATATAAAAAAGACATAAAACTATTCAAAGAGTGTCCAAAGGAGGGCCACAAAGATGGTGAAGGATTTAGAGAGCAAGATGTATGAGGAGCAGCTGATGCCCGTTGGTTTGTTCAGTCCAGAGTGGAGGAGAGGCCTCATGGTAGCCTTACAGCTCATCACAGGGCATGGAGGAGCAGCACTGATCTCTCTGATGACAGTGACAGGACTCAAGGGAACAGCATGGAGCTGTGTCAGGGGAGAGTCAGGTGGGGGTTATGAAAAAGTTCTGCACCAGAGGGTTGTTGGACACTGGAGCAGGCTCCGCAGGGCAGTGGTCATGGCAAAAAGCTGGAAGAGTATCGGGAGCATTTGGACAGCACACTCAGAAATAGGGTTTGGATTTTGGGTTGTTCTGTGTGTATTCAGTAGCTGGACTCAGTGCTCATATCTCAGGATATTCCATGATTTTGTGATGCTGCCTGTTTAGCTCTTACCTACCTTAAGAGTGAAATGAATACCTTCATGAGTAAATGGAGATGAATCTTTATGGGTTGTTATATCATAAAAAAACACTCCACTCTTTCCTTAGATTTTTCCTTTAATTTTTTTTTTTTTTCAGATTTTCTCTAGTTGGATTTAAATTGAAGCCTCTCTCATTAGCAGGCACTAATTTATATACACTTGATGAATGTTTCACAAATATGTGTTTCATCAATGTGGAAAGAATGTATTGATTAAACAATATTAAAAAAAAAGCAGAAAACATCTATTTCACAAGTGTTTTCATTTAACTGACTCCACTATGACATGAACTACCTTTCACAGAGAGAGAGCTCTCTTACTGTTCCATTTTGACTACTGTAGATAATTCTGCATTTATGTCCCAAAATGGACTCAAAGGTTCTGCTAGCCTGCCTGGAGATACTCAGATATTTGTTCTTTGGTGTTTGGCCCCAGATTGCGTGTACTGTTAAAGTAGAATGTTCTTTCTCTGTCAGAATCCTAAATATAATTCTTGTTTTCTAGTAAAGCGAGGTAGAAAATTGTTTCCACAAGGTTCTCAGAAATTCATATACTATGAGGGCATAGGATAGTTCTAATTTTCTTTTTTTCAGATATACCAAAATACTGCAAAAACTTGCAGTATTTGAAGAGTCTATTTGGAGTACTTTTATGGAGATCCGTAAGACAAGGCTGGGTAGGAGGAAGTAGAGGCAGAAAGTCTTTCTAGATCATGTGATGATAATCTTACATAATGACAAGAAAGAATAGCTAATTGTATTTATGATGTCTAACTTATTGGTTAGGAATTGTCATTGCTAGTTTGACAAACTAGTTCTACTTCTTAAATTTTGCTAGGAGCAGTCTTGATAAAGCATAGTCCTTCTGAGAACCGACAGCCTAGACATTTCTTACACAATATGGATTAAATTTTAAAAGGCACATTTGATGCTCAGTATGAGGCTGTATGTTAAACAGATTGGCTCTGTGAGTAAGATTCACAAAAATCACACAGATGACAAAATTCCCTGTGTTGGTACACGGGGAGAAGTGGGTTCGTAAAGCTGTGGTTCATGAGAGCTGCATGCTGAATGGGAAAATCAAAACCAGCTTCTTGAGGAAAGTGTGGGTGTGTGGCATGCAACCCTGCACCTGGAATTAAATATCTATATCTATGCTTGTGGCAGCTGTTGTTGAGAAACTGAAATTAAGGAACTAGGACAAAGTGGTTGACCTTTAATTTCTATTTATACCGTGCAGGATTGGCATATGGTTCAACCCTGATCTGGAGGTCATTTTCATCTTTTGTATAACAGCTTGAAGGTTAGAGAATATGAGAGACCTGGGCTTGGCTTAGCTACAGCAAAGCAGGAGTGCCACTTCTATGGAGTGCCCTAATCTAATACATTTTAGGCCATACTCAGCTGAACTTTTCGTTTCCCTTATTTTAAAGTTGGATCACTGTTTAGTTAATACAAGCAGTCGTAAGTTCATCAGAAGAGCAAGCAAGTGGAAAACCACCAATTCTATATCATGGTGATTAAGACGTAAGGCTTGAAGAAGAACAAAGATATCAACAAGTGATGTCTGTTCCTATGAACAGTCCTGAGGGAAGAAAATTTCTTTTGCAGAACACGTGTTTTTTTTTCTCTGCTTGTGAAAGTACAAGCTTAATTTTTCAGACTATGTAATTCAAAACCTGAGGCATGAACATTTTCAGATTTTTCACCCTTTAATGTATCTATGTAGTATATATATATTTATATTTTAATAATGACTTGTTACAGTGTAATACTGCAGTGTTTAGGCTAATATAGTCCAATGTAATATAACTGTGCCAAAACTGGAATGTAGAAGTGCCATTTCCTTATTCTTCAGAAAATGTGCAGTACATTATGACGTTCTTTGTATGGAAATAGCACGGACAAATCCATCCACAGGAGAAACATGCAAACCAACCTGTTTTGATGTGGGATTACTATAACAACATTTGTGCCTTAGCGTTTTTTGGGTCTATAGTATTTACACTTTGAATGTCTTCAGAATGCGTGCTTAATTACAAAGTGTTCCCCTTTTCACTTGTATCCTGAATTTCATGCATTATTCTCCAGTACGTAATTCTGCTTCTAAGTCATGCTGTTCTGACCTTTTCAGTATCTTTGAAAACGTCCTTATTCACCATAATTTTCTGATTAATTTGTACCAGTGGAAGAATAAGAAGAATATAAAGAACCTCATCTGCTCTGCTTTTGTGCAAGTGACCAAGGTGCACAATAGCCATGAGTCAGATGTTTATGCACATTCATTAGCAATGTTACCATTTTTTACATTAAAAAAATACACACACACAAAAAAAAAAGACCACACAAAAAAAGCATACAAACCCACACCTTTGACTGAATTCATAGCTCAGGAACAAGTGGTCCTGAATATCTGGTAGAGATTTATACATCATTTCTTCCACTCTTTTTTCTATCATTGGCCTTACATAACTCATGCTGAACTCCACAGTCCTTTTCCAGGTCAGATACAGAATTGATACTGTCACTTTAATTAATCCATAATAAGTTGGTTTTTTAACTAGATTTCATCTTTCTCATGAAACTTTATTAAATTCTGAATGCCTTTAAGTATGGCACAGAAAATCTGGAATAAATCTGTTAGAATTGGTTGTGTTAATCTGGATTTATATCAGTGTTACTGAAAACAAAATCCAAGTTTATGCTAAATGAAGTGAGAGTTTATATGATCTAGGAGTGTAAAATGCTGCACTTACACTGCTTGTATTTATATTCAGTTTATAGCATCCAGTAACATGCTCAGTATTTGTTCAAGAGCTTTCCAACACAGATTTGTGTAGGTAATTTTATTTCAGGTTATTTGGTATTTGACATAAAGCCTGTATTTTTGGTGTGAACTGGGAAGTCCTGAAATCCAAAAATAGCTATATTATACCTTCATAATTGAGAAAGTAAGCTGGAATTCCAGAGAAAGCTTAGCCTTTTGCATGATTTATTTGTAAATAAAGTAGCAAAACCCAAAGCATGAATTATTAGTAAATAAAATAGCTTTTTTTCCCCTTCTTCTTTGAGAAAAAAAAAATGTTTATTTTCATTTTAGTCTTGGTATTCCTCATTGAGCACTTAGGGCTGGTGAAGCTCTGTGGACTTATGTCTTTGGTGGTGTGAATGCACACCTTCTTTTATACTTTGAACTCGAACTGGAGTGTACTGGGCCATGATATGTTTGTCACAGATTAGTGACTATCTAGGAAAAGGGAAATCACCGTTTTTCTGTGGCCAGACCATAGTAGTTCACTGTTCTCCAGAGATGGTTCTCACCAAGTGAGAGGAAGGGTTGGGTTCTACTTAATAAACTCACAAATGACAGAAATTGAAATACAAATGATATCAGCATGATCCATCTGCCATTCATAATGTAAACTATACAGTTCCAATAACATACCTTTTTTTCCCCCTTTGTTTCGTCCATTCTCTAGAAAAAACAAGTGAGCCAAACAAAGATCCGGGTGATCTCTACCATCCTCTTCATCCTGGCTGGCTGCATTGTCTTTGTGACCATTCCCGCTGTTATCTTCAAACACATCGAGGGATGGACAGCCTTGGAGTCCATCTACTTTGTGGTTGTCACTCTGACTACTGTTGGTTTTGGTGACTTTGTAGCAGGTGAGCAGCACTGAGCCTAGATTGTACGCATGAGGGCCTTGGCTCTTAGAATTTATTTTTTGGTAAGGAGAGGAAGGTTTTTACAATTTTTATATCCGGAGAAATGAAGCCAGGTATTTCTGTTGGGGTTATTGTACAATAACATGGAGAACTCCAGACAGGTTTAAGAGTCAGATACATTGCCATCTGCAGAGTGCAAGCTTTCAGCAGTGTAGATAGCAGGAGTCTGGGAAGTCCTGATTACCCCTTATCATGCAATGAATTATGCACAAGTCAAATGACTTTCCTATTGAATTCAAAATTTGTATTAGTCCATTAGGTCTCAAGCTGAGGCTGCTTGCTGAAGCATATAGCCAAAATGATGAATGGACAAAGCTTTACAAAGTAGAGCTGAGCTATAAGGCTGGAAAATATCTGGTCTGACACAGTCGAGAGCTGCTAAATTCTTCTTTTCAGAATCTGCAGCATTTCAGAAGCTGGATTTTGTTCTCTAGCCTTGGCAGGAATTTTGACATTGCAGCTGCCCTGTTACATCAAGGAAGGTCTAATAGCATGTGCAGCTCAGTGCTAGGAAGTTATTCTCTCAGATGAATACAGTACTAACTAAAACTATAAATACCCATCCTTACCAAACAGAGAGTAAGGATTGTTGGTTACAGAGATGAGAGAATTTATTTTGCCGTATTGTTCTGCTAAGAAGAAGTGGTTAAAATAAATGAGCTTTCTTTCGCCACTATTGGATTACTAGTGATTATTGGATTATTAGTGATACTAATTATAGCATTAAGATGCACAGACATATAATGCTTCTATTTTGTTATTTCCTAAACATCAGTGAAATATGAATGAGCAAAAGATCAAAGGCAGAAACAAGAATATGTAAAGTTTTCTTTGCTAAACAGCAAATACAGTCTTTTTGTAGATAACACTCTGACCGTCTTTTATTTCTGACACAGTGGTATAGAAGACATGAACTACTGAGGAAAAATTGGCACTAAACAAAGCCCCAGATATGAAAAAAATCCAGATTTGAAAGTAACTGTGTGAACTCAGTCCTCTTTAACCACTTAAGTGTGAAGAGAACCTCACTGGTATTCTGGCTTTGTGGTATCAAAACACAGTGTAATTAACAATATTTTTCTTAGGCATGTACACACTGATAGTGTTTTTTTGAATAATATATTTGTAAAAAATCAACAGAGTACTAAATTTTAAATTGCTGTATATTCATTATAATCAAGACAATATAATCCACGGCTGGGTGGTTATTAACTAGAATTTTTCAAAAATGGAAACCCTGAATGAGAAAACTTCAAAGATGATCTCATGATAAGAGCTTAAGGCAGGTGATCACCAGGAAATCTGGGTTTCATTGCTGGTTTTGAGAAAGATTTTCTGTTACTTTTATTTTCTGTTACTTTCATCCCCGTATCTCTATCCCTTCAATATCAAAGAGAAAATGTTATACCGTATTGGGTAAAGCAGCATCAGTGAAACTACACTGATTTATTCCACTAAAATATGTCTCAATTCTTGGCAAACTGGGAAAGTTTTTGTTCTACTGTTGGAAATACAATTATAGCTGTAGTCTGAAAAAAAAAAAACCAAAACCAAACCAGAATATTTTATAGGCTGAAGAAAGTGGTCTCATATTTTCTCACTGGGCTCATTAGTCTGTAAGACAGACCCAGACAATCTGCTCCATAACAAGCTTCTGCTGGGACGTGTGTGATTAGAATAGCCCCATTGTACCATAGCAACAGCAGCCCCTATCTACTATTGTTTTACACTCTCAAAGACTAGAAAAAGAGAGTGATTCATATAGTGTATGAGGAGAGAACAGCATCAAAAACATATTTGGGTCCCTGCCAGTACTCAAATATCTGAGCTTTCTTGAGAATGTTCAGCTGCTTTACACACACTCATGCTCAGTCTGGATAAAATTAAAATGCTTATAGAACTGAAATCTGAAATGATTGCAAAATGCTCAGGTGGAAACTCTGAACTGTATTGTTGGAGTACTTTACTGAAGGAAAATCCTAAAAGCTTTTCAGTGCCATATGAAGATAAAAGTTGGTGTCTGGTTCCCTTCTAACCAAGACAATCTTCTCTAGGAAAAACTAATTGAGCAATGTAGTTGGCTTGGATGACCTCCAGAGGTCCCTTCCATCCTCAACTGTTCTGTGATATTTGTTGCTTCATTTGACCCATATCTCCTCTAGAGTTGCTGGCCAGAGAATTCATCCCTATAACTTACATCCAAGCAGACAGCACATGCTTATTATCAGAACTGATATAGATTTGATTTCCTGTCAGATATCCTGATTTGGTAGAGAAAGTTACTTTTCTGTCTCCTACACAGAAATCTCTGAATCTTTTATTTAAAGCCAAAGAATCTGGAAAATATCATTTGAGAAGGTTGAACTGTGAAGTCTCCAAACTACCAGGCTGCAGGTAGTTCAGAATAAGGAAGACAAGTTGTAATACATTTTTTCTTGAGAATGTATTTGTGCTGTTGCATGTATTATCAAAGCAGGAATTTGAGACTTGCTTCTGAATTGTCTCAGCAATATAAGGAAAGAGGTTTACTAGGTGCTCTGACAGATCACATGGCAGTAGAGCAGTATGTAACTTCCTAGTCTTAAATTAAAAACAGTCTGTTCCTCCCACCTGACAGATCTCTTATCTTTTATTAGAAGTACAGTGGTGTTGGCAAGAATTAAGAAATATTTTCAGAAATTTCTCAGAATTGCAGAAATTTTGTAGTCAATTTTGGCATCATATGTTTCCTAAAGAGAAGTTTATGCTTATTTCAGGAGGAAATGCTGACATCCATTATCGAGAGTGGTATAAACCTTTAGTGTGGTTCTGGATCCTTGTTGGCCTTGCCTATTTTGCTGCTGTTTTGAGTATGATTGGAGACTGGTTAAGGGTCCTGTCCAAGAAGACAAAAGAAGAGGTATGACTATTATCACAGTTATTTGTCATTTTATAAGAGAGCTCTAATTGCCTGATTCCTTTTTGTCTATGAAAGGATACTCCCCTGCTTGACTAGTGCTCAGTATAGCCTCCACTGGCAGCCTTTTGTGTTCTCTTAGCTCTGATCTTTATCTCCTTCACAAAGTGTGGAAAAAAGCAACTGAACAAAGCTAGATTGTTACACCTCTGTCAGTATTACTAAATACATAGAACACACCAGTAGGTCTGCATTTATGAAGAAGAGAGGCCAGCCTTCACTCTGAAGTGAGTTACAAAACTGTGATAAAAATTTCAAGTGTTCTCTCTAAAATTGGAGGTGTGTGGATTTAAAGACATTAGTTGGCTCTGTTAATTAAACAATAATTTGCTTTTAATTCATGCTCTATACTGACTTTTCCCACATTCTCTATGTCAAAGAATATAGTTCTGAATAAAGGTTTAGATTTAGGTCCTTTATTGAGTACTGCATTATTAAAAATTAAGACATTGAGTTGTCAACATCAGGGAAAATGTGGCTCATTTCACTCTGATCATGTCCTCCATGTTCCAAAAATAATATTGTTAATGCTCAGAATAAGAGCATTGAAAGGTAATTATCATACCTCCAAACCTGAAGCTGTTGACAGAGGGTTGATATGATTTCAATTTTTAATGCAATCTCTTCCTGTATTCCACAGCAAAGCTAACCTGGCAGAGTTAGCCAAAGAGCAACAATAACCAAAATTTGGCAGAGTTGAAGTTATTTATCATTTACGAAGGCAGTTGTGCCGCCTGAGACTCAGTGTATCCTCATGAATAAAAAAGGATTCACAAAGAGCTGTCAGACTGATGAGCAACAAGAGAGCTGCAGTGCTTGGCTGTGGCAACCAAAGGTGGGAGTCTGAGCTCTCAGGGTGGATATGAGATACCTGCTACCACAGTTAATTCAGTTCTAAGTAGAGACCATTTCATCTGGCTTGAGGAACCAAAGATAATACTCTGAGGACTACTGAATAGAGAAACTGAGTTCAGACCATGGCACCCTTTACCTTGGCAGCTGCAGACATCATACTTCTGAAATTATTCTTCTTTAGCTGAACTTTAGAAAAGGCCTGTATTGAAAGAGATATTTCTTAATCATTTATCCTTTTTTCCCTCCCTTTTCAGAAGAAGTACTTGTTTAATACATGTCAGTGCTTTACTCTTAGTCATTATTGTACTCTCAGGTGCAAAGCAGTGAAATGGAACAGCAGTGAGACATTTAAAGACATGCTGATGGTTCTCACACAGAACACTGATGTGTTTTGAAAATTTCTTCATGAATCAGCACGTTTATTGATGGCATGCGGTGGTAGTATTTGAACAGTTATGCAATGTACACCTCCATTAGAGTCAGCCAGAATTGTCCAATATAAATTACCCTGTATATGTCTGTATCAGAAGGATTTTGGAGTACTTGAAGTCGTCCAATAGATACTCTCAACGTTATTTGCTTTGTGGCAAGGAACAGAACGTTCAGTGGGACTGAACCATGAGCAGTATGGGAAAGTACATTTCTGTACTGCTATATTGGGTGCTATAATGTTCTGAGGCATATTACTGTAACTATATGTGAATAATTCTGCCTTCTCCTAACCATCTACTGCTGACATTATAAGTCAGGAATTTTGTTCTTAGCCAGGGAGGGATTAGCATGAAGAGCTCTCCCCAAGTAAAACAGCTATAAAATGTGCAGGATAGCAAAATATGAAACAGGCAGCCCAGTGATGTGCTGCATATGCCATTTACTAGTCACTGGTTGGTAATTTTAAAGCCTGTCTTAGTATAAACACTGTGCTGATGAAAACTGGGCCCAGATGTATGCTTTGGAGTTGAAACTTGTCTCCAATTCTATGCCAGATAAAAAACATTCTTGTGCTACTGTTCAATAGAAATGAATGTCACTCCATTTTATTTTTGTTTTGTTTTTATTCTTTCCTTTTCTTGTGGTGAAGGTTGGAGAAATAAAAGCCCATGCAGCTGAGTGGAAAGCAAATGTGACAGCTGAGTTCAGGGAGACACGGCGGCGGCTCAGCGTGGAGATCCATGACAAACTTCAGAGGGCAGCCACCATCCGGAGCATGGAGCGCCGACGCCTGGGCTTGGACCAGCGAGCCCATTCCTTAGATATGCTGTCTCCAGAGAAGCGCTCAGTCTTCACTGCCTTGGAAACAGGACGCTTCAAGGCCTCATCTCAGGAAAGCATCAACAACAGGCCTAACAACCTACGCCTTAAAGGGTCCGATCAACTCCACAAGCATGGGCAAGGGGCATCTGAGGACAACATCATTAACAAATTTGGATCATCTGCTAAGATGACCAAAAGGAAAAACAAAGACATCAAAAAGACCATCCCTGAGGATGTGCGTAAAATTTATGAGACCTTCCGAAACTACTCCTTGGATGAAGAAAAAAAGGAAGAAGAGACTGAGAAGATGTGTAATTCTGAGAACTCTTCTAGCACTACAGTCCTGACCAACTGCATCCAGCAGCACTCAGACCTGGAGAATGGAGTGATCCCCACTGAAACCAAAGAAAGGGAACATGAAAACAAAGCATTACTTGAAGACAGAAATTAAATGTAAAAGATGCTTGACTTGAATTAACAATGTTAGTGTTTTTATATACGTATATATATTGAGACACGTGCCTTATACAGACTCCTTATTCAGTCTGAATTATATAGCATCGAAGAATATTTCACTGTGCCATAAAGACTCAAGCTTGCTCTGCCAAAACAAATCAGGAAGACAGCACTGAAGAATGGCAACAGAAAGCTACGCACATGGAAATTTCAGCCTGTATAAGACTACCAGGGCAAGACACAGAGGAAGAGACGGAACTATGGCAATGCCACCAGAGTGCTATGACCACAGCATAATATTAGACAAAGGGTAGTTATATAAGAAGAGCCTTTGAAAGGGATGAAAAGGAACGTGTCTTTGTAATGGAGTATGTATTCATTAAGGCTTCCCCTGGTGGTTAAAAAGAGGAGGAATGATTGAAGCAAACTAGAAACTTTCAGTAAGGCTTAGTTTACGTTTTGGCACGTGATCCAAGCTAGATTTTTTTTCCATTTTTGAACCAGATGCATTATCTTTCTAAACTCCAAAAGAATGTCAATGGACGCAGCCACCAGCTGGATGCTGGTTTGAAAAATCAACACGGACACATTTAAGGGTCAGATTACTTTTTTCATTAAAAAAGGAAAACAAAACAAAACAAAACAAACAACTCTGTGGGTATTTATCTTAACCAGTGATGCAGTTATTGAAAAAAAAAAAAAAAAAAAAAGAAAGAAAGAAAAACAAAAAAGGAAAGAAAAGAAACAAATGGATCTTTTTCTCCTATAGGAAATACCCAGTGTAAACTCGCATATGAAGAAATTGCAACATCTAGAGCTATGTTGTTTAAAAGAAGAGAAATATTAATTTACTGATATTTGGATAGGTGTATAAAACAGTGGGCAAACTACTTTTTTAAAAAAGGAATTTCTCTTTCATACTTTCTACCACTGAAATAAACTTCAATTTTAATGCTGTAAGACTACAAAGACGGAAAGAAAGCTATAGCTTTTGCATGTCAGCAAACTGCTGTTCTCTGTAGCTGAATCTGAATTTTTAAAAATAGACATAAGAGCATATACATTATTCAAATGAGGGCCAGGGAAACCATAGAATCTCAGGGCTCTATGCCCCCTTTGCTAGGTTTGGGTTTAGAC
>NW_024884586.1:36063624-36176014 GCF_019232065.1 Centrocercus urophasianus | reverse complement strand
AAAAAAAAAACAAAAAAGAAAGAAAAAAAAAATGAAGAAGAATTTTAGGAAAAGAGGTTGAGAAAAATATGGTGGTAATCTTATAAGTGCTTAGAGCTTTAAGTGCCATTAATGCTGTCATATTTTGTAACTTTTTAAACAAGCATTTTGACTTACTTGTTTTATTTCCTTTCAGGTATAAATTTGTTTGACATTCGCTATCTTCTTTCTTGATCTAAACACAAGCACTCTGCATTTCTAAACAAAAGTGAAACATAACCAAACTGTGGGCATTTAAAAGAAAAATCATTTGTGCTGTCTGGGCACATATAAGAAACACAAATGTCCCTAGACTTCATAGTAATTATTCAAACAAAAGGCTGCAAAATAACTGATAGAAATTACCAAAAAAATGCTGAGTATTGGTAGTCTTAGCCTGTGGGCTACTGTTTGCCACTGCAGATAGACAATTTTGCATGCAGGAAATGAAATACATGATTGCACCAGCAGTGCTTCCCCCAAGCCTTCTCAAAGTCCTGAATAGTCCTGCAATTTAAGCTGTAGGCTTATAGGTATAAGGGTGTACAATGGTAAGCGTTATTAGTCACACATACAGACACTGGCAGGTCATACAGACAGACTTTTGGAATTGCATGCCCATATCTGAATATATAAAATGCATGTTCCATTTTCTGTGGTAGTTCCTGGAATTCTGTGCATAATGAATCACCTCAAAATCCAACTGGCCACCTGAATAGGATCGCCATAGCTGTGAATAGAAGCATGGCAATGTAAATGCAAATTCTGAGTATGCATACTTGTATATCTGATTTGCTCTTCACCATTTGCAGGTGTGAGCCAAGTATCACAAGTGCAGGGGAGGAAAGAAGTTCTTAGTATGTTCTGTCTGCTGTTTTACTTCACTTGAAATATCATCTTTGTAATTCCATTATCTGTCTGAACATTAAGGATAAAAAAAAAATTTGAAAATTTTCAGGTCATATGGGATTGCTTTAACTCAATGAGATTCAACAGAAATTGCATTCTGTGTAGGTCACTGATTAATCTCTTAGGGTGTAGAGCTGCATTCTGGCTTTGGCTTGCTGGAGGCAGGAAGGTGAGCCTGGTCTGCTGGGAAGTTTCAGTTGTCTCCACAGTTGCCCTTGCTGCTGGAAGCTTTGATGCCACACAGCCTTATGCTCTGCTGCACTGTGACATGGATTGCAGCTTGCAGCCACCCTCACATGTCCTCCTCATACTGTGAGCAGGGCCAGCAGGAAGCAGGTCTGTTCAGTGTATGAAAACTCTGGGCCTCCTAGCACTCCTGGGTGTGGGTGGGTCTCCAGCATCACAGGCAAGCAAATCTTAGAATCATAGAATGAGAATCATTTAGGTTGGAAGAGACCTCTAATGATCATCAGGTCCAATCATTAACCTAGCACTGCCAAATGTACCACTGAACCATGTCCCTAAGTACCATATCTACAAGTCTTTTAATACCTCCAGGGACAGTGGCCATTTCCTCTTGTCCTGTCTCTTGTTTGGGAGAAGAGACCGATGTCCACCTCAATACAACCTCCTTTCTGGGAATTGTAGAGAGCTATAAGGTTGTCCTTGAGCCTCCTCTTCTGTAGACCAAATAATCCCAGTTCTATCAGTCACTCATCGTAAGACCCCTCCAGCTCCAGACCCCTCACCAGCTTCCTTGTCCTCCTTTGGACACACTCCAGGACCTTGGTGTCTTTCTTGTAGAGAGGGGCCTAAAGGTGAACAGTGAACATAGAATTTGAGGTGCAGCCTCACTGGTGCCAAGCACAAGGAGACGAAAACATCATTGATCCTGTTGACAACACATTTCAGATACAAGCCAGGATGCCACTGGCCTTCTTGGCCACCCAAGAGCACTGCTGGATCATGTTCAACCAGCTATTGCCCATTACCCCTAGGTCCTTTTCTGCCAGGTTACATTGTACTGCACTTCAGTTTATAAGGACAATCAGGCACACAGGAGCAACTCATCTGAACCAGAAAGCTTATACTGCATGCAGATTGTGCTAGCAATTCTCCTTGGCTATCAAATGCCTGAAACATCATACATGCAGCTTTATTTGTTCCTCAACTGAGCTATGCTCACAAGAAGTGCTTTCCTTTAATGGAGAAGTCCTGCATAGATGCACAGACAACTAAGGATAGGTAAGGATATATGAGACTCATTTCTTCTATGTGAAAAATAAATCTTAGTCATAGCCAGTGTATTTCAGCAAGTAATGCAAAAGCTGTCATCTGGTAGAACTTGAGCAGTGTGTTAGTAGGCAAATCAT
The DNA here is from genome assembly GCF_019232065.1 of Centrocercus urophasianus. Lineage (NCBI taxonomy): Eukaryota > Metazoa > Chordata > Aves > Galliformes > Phasianidae > Centrocercus > Centrocercus urophasianus. The sequence goes on along the minus strand of NW_024884586.1, from coordinate 36,173,714 downwards.
GGAAAACACACCAGCATGGACAAAGAGACTGAGGAAGCAGTGTTCAGTGGCCAAATTCAGAAGTGATTGCTCTGATGAGATAATGTGCATATTTTTCATCTCTAAATTTTCTGAATTCTTTGTCTGTCCTGTCCAGATTCTAGCTGATGGTATCTGTGGCTCACTTGCCTGGCTATGATATGCACGAGTCTGGCTGACGTTTTATCAGACTGTGTCTTCAGCAACTTCTAGTTTGAGATATGATTGTTTCAGGGACAAAGGGTATGCTAAATAAACTGCTAGTGAGATATGAAACAGAGCAGTGGATGACCTTTTACATGAAAGCAAAATACTCCCATCCCTTTTTCTGTGTCTTTGAAACTTGCTGAGAAAACTTTCCACCTACTGTTGAGTAAATATTTTCTCTCATGTGTTTGCTTGTTAGATACCTCAGTACACATCCATTATTATAACAATGTTGGAAGTGAAAAAGGTGTACTGTATAAGGGGGCATACAGAAATGTTTGAAAACTAAAATGATATTTTAATGTCTTAAATTGCTTCTCCCCTTGCAGATGCGATCTCTTGGTTATAATTGTATATAACAGCTTGGGAGAAAGTCTCATTTTAAACATCAAGTGTTTCTGTGGTTAAAATTCTCATCCTAAAAATGCTTAGAAAAAAGTCTAATATTATTTCTAGTGAGGCTATCTTGCCATTATTGCAAGTTTAGCATAAGAGTCTGAATGATATCAAATCTTTTTGCTCTTAATTACAACCTTTCACAGCAGCCTAAAAATAAAATCAATAAAAAGGGTGATGTATTGACTTAAACTCTCAGATCCTGCACTGAGCACATCATGACTTGAAATGGGAAAGAATGAAGGAAACATGGATTTTATGTAGCTGTAGCCCTCACACATGGAGGAAGACTCATCTGTTTGGTTTCCTACAGCTTTCAGCTCTGCAATCCCGTTCTCTTCTGTCTTGTGTGAGAGAATTCTGGCATGCTCCTTTGGGGATCCTCTTCAAACATTAGCCATCACTGAACTTGTGCAGATTTTGCATGAGTAGTTATGGAAAAGTTTATAACTTCATCCACGTGACAGTCCGTGAATTTCATCATCCTTTCACAAGGAACATTATTTCTAATCAACACGTTATTAGAAATAATATTAAATAAAAAAGCAGTGATTTATATTAATGAAATCTGATTTTGATTGTTGCTGTGAAATTATAAATCATCTGAGCTTTTGCTGTCTGGTTTTATGATGTCTATAGTGGAAGTCTGCTTCTTCCAAAGCCAATAATGGGCTATGCCAGAGTCTTTCTGCAAAATTCTCCTGAAACAATGAACAAAACTATGTCTGTGAGTACGGGATGTTAAAAATCCTGTATTTAACCTCTGTTTTCCTGCTGAATTTGTGTTTATGCTGTACATGGGTTGTTTGTGTGTTTGCCAGCTTTGGTTTCTCAGGGGCTTACTTGTGCTGTCAGGTGGCATGACGTCTGATAGTCTCACTTTTCCCATCATCCACTAAAAAGAAATAAGAGGCAAAGACTGAGCTTTATTTTATGCTGCATACTAAACTAGAACAAGAAGTCTTCTACTAAACAGATGTGAATTAAAAGGATGACTGGGATTTGCTTCGATCCTTTCTATACATCTGTATGTTCTAAACTATGCTTTGTCTGGTCTAAGGCCAAAATCTGCTCCCATCAAAGTCAGCACAGTGGAGCTAGTAAAGTGGAGTAAAGTGGAGCTAGTGTGTTATTTTTAAGCTTTTCAGTGTGAAGATCTGCTATTTTAACTCTAAAATGCCGTTCAAACTTACTGAGATATTATATCAGTACTAAAATAAGCCCAGCTTCAGAGATGCTTCCCTAGGCAATTAAATACCAATGAAAACACAAATGCCAATCAACACAACTCTGTGGAACTCAAATCGAGGCTTGTGGGTTTATGTATGCAACTAGTTTCCTGAAATATCACAAAAATGCAGATTTGGAATTTCTTTTAAATAGCTTAATTCCTCCCAGGGTCTCCGTCTTCTTTCCTACCAGTAGCAGTTAGCCTATTTAATAAATTGATGATCTGGAACAGAATATTTTCTTCCTGCCAACACAACTGAAGTACATAATGATGCTAGACCATGTTGACTCGTGCTGCTGAAATCAAACAGTAAGAGAAAGTAGTTGCAAAACATAATTTGAGATTCTGCTACTGAAGCCAACACATACTCTGTGTGCTGGATCATGCTGTGTTGAATAGGTCACTCTAAAGTCAGGTCTTGTCCACAGTACTGGTAAGAGCTAAGGAACTGATTGAGAAGAGACAGTGCAAATGCATGTGCCTGCCCTCCACATCACACATATGATCTGATTTGGCCCACACATTTAGCGGTGATGCCTCCCATTCCATACAGGTAGATGTGTTTTTTTTGTGCTCCCTTACATCTGCATAAAAAGTCACATCTCAGCCCACATCTCACCACTAGGAAATACCGGTGCTGCTTTTGGGGAAAGGAAACATTTCTCTGGAGATTCTCCTTTGAGGCAAATAGGGTTTGCTTTCTTTAGCTGAACTCTCTGACAGCAAATTGCAGACAAGAAATATGTGGCACGTAAGAGAATATTTTTGTCTACCAAATATATTCCACCCACACACTCTTTCTCCTTGTGAGAGCTGAACATTTAAAAAGAAAATGTTACAATGTCAGTTGAGTTGCAAACTGAACAGACTGGCCTTATTCCTACCATTAAGCTGTTTCCCAGATCCTCAAGTCATATATAACTATTATTAGAAAAAAGCAGGATTTGTGTCTGGATCACAACTTTGCAACAATTTGAATTTGTTCAGGCCAGTGTTCCAAAGTAATTTTAGACTGATTTTTTTCAAAGTTCTACTAGAATTTAATCTTGATCTTGTAGACTCATGTGAGAAAATGTTAGTCATTTTCAGTCCTACATTTAAAAAAAAAGAAAAAGAAAAAAAAACCTTCCCTAAAATTTGGGGAAACATTTTTGTGGGATGCTGATTTATTTTTTTCCTGATCAATTTCAAATTGTAGTATAAGTAATTGATAAATCTTCCTGCAAAGATGTTCTGTCTACTCTTTTGTCTCTCTCCCTCTTCCTATCTGTAAGATTTTATGGTGCTTTTGGAAGGCATTTTCAGATATGGGACAATTTCATAAATGTCATTACCAGGGTACAAAGCAGAATGTGCTTGTACCATCTTGATAAGTTTTGCTGCTATTGTCTTTATTCTATGATGTAATGTTTTACAAAGATTAAAAAAAAAATTGCAACAAAGACCTTCTGGATGATGAAAAAACTTCTCCTGGTTTTTTTTTCTCCCTCTCTTTTTTCCTATCATCCAGCAAAAGCAGAGAAGATGTAATTAATCTTATCTTCTGTGTATTACACTGGAAAACAGAGAACTGCAGGTAGCCTCACCATTGCCTGATTTTTGCATTTGTGTTTGCCTCTCTTATTTTTTATTTTTGTTTGACAGACCAGATTGTTGTGTTTTCTGGGTCTCTAACTTGGGAAGTGGAAATGGTGGTGTTGGGCTGCTGTGTTTAAAAAGAGACACAAACTGCCGGCTCTATCTCTATGTGTTTCTGCACCTGGCAACTAGGCAGTAGGAAGGCAAGAAGTAGGGCTATGAAGAGGCTCCATCTCCCTTTCCTAGTCTCTCTTCATAGAAAATACTTGCCAAGATATTTGGAGGAATTTCCTAATGCAAAAAGGGGTTTGACCTCTTCTCCCAGGCAACAAACAGGACCCAAGGAAATGGCCACAAGTTGTATCAGAGGAGGTTTAGGTTAGACATAAAGAAGAACTTTTTCTCTCAGAGGGTGGTCAGGCACTGGAATGGCTGTCCAAGGAGGTGGTGGAGTCACCGTTCCTGGCAGTGTTCAAGAGGCTTCTAGATGAGGAGCTACAAGATATGGTTTAGTGCTTGTGGTAGCAATGGTAATGGGAGGGCAGTTGGACTAGATGATCTTGCAGGTCATTTCCAACCTTGTGATTCTACGATTCTATGATTCTAAGTGGATATTTGCGCTTTCTAGTTTATGCAAATTCTCATTCTGCCTGCTTACCTGATCTCCCATTTCCAAGGCATGACTTTTGCCTCAGCTGTTTGCTCTGACTCTGTCATCTGTTGCCTGGAGTACACCAAATATCTTTTAATTTGCAAGCTGATCTATCTGTTCAGCTGTCCCACTAATTTCTCCTAGAGGTGATTGGGAATGATAATGAGAAAAAAACACGATAGAATGGTTCTGCTACAAGTTGTGAAGTATTTTTTTTCTGCTCCAAAATCTGGATGCAGAATACAGAGAGTGGCACAAATATTCTTGCTGAATCATTATTTCCTCAGTACAGTCCGGCGTTTTGCATAACATTGGGTATTTTTGTAATGAATTGTTACAATGTGGCAAAAAGATTAAAGTTACATTAAAAATTTATAAATTCAGGACTAATATACTAAAACTGAATAGTGCACAATGCAAGACCCCACACAGATCACACAGCACATTGCTTGGGCAGGCAGGTGTCAAGATGCTTTCCAGCAAAGCTTTAGATCATTTTCACAGAGCCCTCTTCCATGTAGGACTGCCTCCAAGTTGTTCCTTCTTCCCCTTCTGGCACAAGGTGCTGATGTTTTTCTTGATGATGCTCCCTTGATGGTGTCACAAGAGTCAACATTAAAAAAAAGTGTAAAATGACAAAAGTAGTCTGATTTTAAAACAGAAATCTAAATGTCTTTTGATGCAGTTGTGTGATAACTGTTAAGTCACAGCCTGAATCACTGATTGAGCACTTGTGGAAAGGAGCCGGTCAGCCCTGGGAGCACAGGTGAAGGCAATTCGGCTTGTGACCAGAAGGGGTGGAGACTGGCTATACCTCTCTTAGACCTCATTTCAGGGCTGACTGCAACTACGGGAAGATCTCTGGTGGTATTTTTCTTAGAGCCTAGATCTTCAGTAACAGGTAAGTACTTTTTCATTGTACCATTCCTTTTATGCTAGCTCCTTTGTTACTGTACTCCTGTATCTTCCTTCCACTGTACTGACCCTTCTGATTATAAAAGCTGTCCATTGACTTCCATGTTCAACCAAAACTGGAAAAAAAACCAACAAGAACAAGGAAACTGTGCAGACCAAATGCCTTTCCTTAAAACACTATTGCCATGAATACATCAGGATTCCTAGGCATTTCATGTTTTTACAGGTGATACCAGTGAAAATAAAGGCACCTTCGCTGCGTTTATTTTCTTGTTAATCTTTCAGAGCTAACCAAGAAAGGAAAAGGCCAGCTGCTATTAATCTCTAGTATCAATCCGTACAGATTTTCTGAGAGCGTAAGCACAAACAAAGAGCGAGTTGGTCTCTTTTTACAAGTGGAATAAACACTGAGTAACACCAAGTTTTACAGTGAATAACAACTTCAGAAAAATGTATGTTTGTTGTTCTATCATATTTACATTGAAGTGTTTAATCCTACAGCTGCAGGAGTCTCAAAGACACCTGCCTGCTCAGCTGCGTAGCCCGGACTTATTCCTAGAGCAGTCACATGTTGAGGGGGATGTGTGCAGTGTTGGGGAGTCAATTACTTTGTTTTATTTCTACTTCTCATTCTGATGTATCAACTCTTATAAAAGAAACTTAGTTTGTCAGGTTTAAAAAAAAAAAAAAAAAAAAAAAAGTGGCAACAACAAAAAACCTGTTGGCTGCAATTATCATACTTTTCCTCCAATTCTGTCTTGTAAAGCTGCCTGCTGAGAATAATTTACACCAAGCAGCATAGTTCTGCTGTTAAAGGGAAGGAAACGACTGGATTTTGCGTGGGAAGAAAAGGAGGAAGAGCCCCCTGAAACTTGAAGTTTCTCAGAAGAAACTGGAAAATTAACTTTTCATTCTTTGGCCTTATAAATACAAATTACTGTTTAAGTTGATGATGTTTTATCTTTCATAGCTTAATGAGATATATAAATGGCTTACTCAGGCTAAGCACTAATAGATTAGCCATACCCACTTGCTAGTAATGTATGAAAGTCATCTGATCTTTTTACCTCTTATTTGGCAGTTCCTAAACATGCCAATTTACCTCAACAGTAAAATAGCTTCAGTCTTCACTTGTCAGTTTCTCTTGTCCATCATTGATTTCCTATTCCTGCTCGTTTGCTTCTCATTACTACTCCAAGCAAGGGGCCCACCTATAGTAAACTTAACATCAATTCCCCTCAAGGTAGTTGCTGAGGTAAGGTTTTGGTGAGTGTGAAGGGTACTACGAAAGCCAGGAGAATTGAGGTATTTTCTATGAGTGTGATAATGACCATTGTATTCCTGTTGTTGAGGTTTTGTTTTTTGAGCAACGACTGTCTCAAACACTCATGGATCTTCATAGACTTATTTGTTATTAAAGCATATTGTAAATTCCTAGCAAACATCCAGATTATGGGAAAATCAGCTTGTTAAGATTTCCTTGAGGCACTGAAAGAAGACTTAAAGAAAAAAGTATAGAAGTATTGCATGTGCAAAACTCTCTCTCAGTAAGAAGGATGCATGTGCTGGAACTTCTTTGTTACTCCAGCAGTTTACTGGTCAGTTTAATCTAAGAAATAGAAACTCTGAAGGTGCTTATGGAAACATAAAAGGAGCTCTAATATCTCTGAGAGCTTTGGAAAATAAAATAGCTTGTAGAGAGGAACTGCAGGCTCTTTGGAGATTTTCATGTCCATTAATGCGATCGTTAATAACTTGTGTCACAATCAATATGTATCCTGAGAGCAGACAGTCAGAAAACATTTGTTGAAATGTCAGTCTCTTAAGCAATAAACTCAGATATGTCAGTGTCCTTGGGCTAGGCAAAGATTTGAATGTTTTATTGGCATTGAAATAGGTGAACGATAAAACACTGCAAAGCTAATCATTAAATGAGAAACAGTGCAATGGAGGGATATGTGGGGTTTCTTCTGTGCTAGGAGGCTTTCTTCTTTGGTATCTCTGTTTCATTTAGAGTCCATGTATACTCACTTTGTTTCTGAGTCTTGTAGTTCATATTCATTGCAACAATCACTCCATTATAACCTGACAGTTACTAGGAATAAATTTACAGAGCCAAACTTTGCTAAATAATAAGATACATTTGTTTCTTAATCTTCACCCAATTTAGGAAAGGGTAATGGAAACAGGTAAGATTAAGGAGTGCTATGCTAGGATCAGACTTAAACATTCCTTTAGATGACGATGTTAGTTATGAAATCATGTAAGGATGGCAAAACATTCCGGAAAGCCTCAGTTGCTTGGCTAAGAACAGCCGGGAAAAGAGATTAAATTTTGATAAAACTGGAGCTCAGATTTATTTATCTTTGACTTCCAGGGTCTACCTTTGAACTGAAAGAAGTTATTTGATAGTCAAACTAAAATGAGTTTTTCTTTTCTCAGTGAAATAAAAGGCAAGAAGTTCCCAATGAAACTCAATTTGTATGAAATATTTTCTCAACATAGAAAAAAAAAAAAAGTCCCATTTCTGTTTAGAATGAACTTTTCCTCATAAGTTAGAGGAATCATTTCTTGTTTCTAATGAAAAATTTTGGCTTACAAAGTGAAAAAGCACTGTGACTTTTTTTCCTATTTCAGGTAAAATAAGCCAATTCAACTGAATCTGGTTTGTCAACCAAATCAGAAATGAGAGTCAAAATTTAGCCAGCAGGAGGCATGTATGGCTCAAGGAAGAGACAGATGTTTCTTTCCTCTTGTACACCCTAATTTCTCAGCAGCACTGAAGCCTGCTGTCGTCAATGTTCATTTAACAGTGTCACTAGAAAGGACAAGCTAGCGTTTGGGAAACTTTGCCATCTCCCAACCTGAGCTTAATGTAACCTTCATCTGACCAGCTGGCACTAAATTGAGAACGCATTAAATCTTAATCGTTAAAATTATTTCTGTAGCACAGGAAGTTCTAGCTGAATATTAACTTCATTTCTGGTCAAAGGAAGGATGTTTTCTTCCTTCAGGTACTTGTTTCAGCCTCACATTAAACGTTCTGTGCTGTTTTTCAATACTTATATGGAGTACAGTTAAGGTGGAAAAATGGAAAAAGTAGGACAAATTGTAGTGGTGTTGGTTCCATGATAATTAAGATATATTTAATTTTAAATATATTTATCTATTTATTTACTTATTTCAGCAGAGAACTCCATTACCAGCTCTCAAATGCCAGGGAGTAAAAAATAAAATCCTTCTCACAGGTACCTACGAAATGGCATTACTCATACTTTATAGGATGGGAAATGAACCATCTGAGGTTACGAAGAAATCTACGTCAGTCAGGGTTTCAATTCTGACTCCTTACTATGTGCTCTACTAGCACGCTAGTCTTTTGGTTAAACCACAATTTTCTCACTGACACAATGTTCCCTATAATAATCTGCTAGATTAAACTTTGATAGCATGCTGTGCATTACTCTTTTTTTTTTTTTTTTTTTTTTTTTATTGTTAAGTTTGTATTCAGGCACTCACAAAGCTAGGTAATGCCAGAACTAAGACTAAGGTCCATACACTTTAACTGTTTTTGTCTGCTTTTGATTATATGATCACTTCTTTGTCATGGGGTTTCTCTTTTATTTCATATTCTCTGCACTGTACTCAGTTGTTGAGTACTTCATATAATCATGAAGGTTGGAAAGGGCACACGAGAACATCCTGTCATCAAACCATCACCACCATGCCCACTAAATCATGACCCTCAGTGTCATATCTACATGTTTGTCAAACACCTCCAGGGTTGATGACTCCACCGCTTTCCTGGACAGCTTGTTCCAATTCCCTACTGAGAATAATTTTTTCTAATATCTAACCTGAACCTCCCCTGCTGTAACTTGAGGCCATTTCCTTTCATTCTATTGTTGTTATGTGGAAGAAGTCGATGCTAACCTCACAATTTCCTTTCAGGGAGTTGTAGAGAGCTATAAGGTCTTCCGTGAGCCTCCTCTTCTCCATACTAAACAATCACAGTTCCCTCAGCTATTCCTCATAAGACTTACGTTCCAGACCTTTCACCGACTTTGTTGCCTTTCTCTGGGCATGCACGAGCACCTCATCCCTGTCTTCCAGCTCAGGGGGCTGAGTAGCCTGAGGATAACTGATCTGCCTATTAAAGACGGACGTAAAGAGGCACTGAGTACCTTTTCCTCCTTGTACATTATATAAACCTTAGCCTTGTTTACTACAAGCTGTCCCAGCCATGCTTTGTAGATTGGTATTTTTATCATTAGCTTCCTGATAGCATTAATCATAAATGTATCTGGAATGACTTACAAGTATGAACTGCTCTTCTGTAGTGCTGCAGGGAAGTAAGGCAATGAGATTCCTTCACTCTGGCAGAGAGGAGTGTCTGTCCATTAACACTATGGGTTACTCTAACTGCACTTGTGGTTACAGCCTATATTAATCGTAAGGATCCAGCTAATCCAGCTCCAGAGGTAACTTTTCAGAAAATGTGGGTGAAACAGATTCTCCTTAAAATTTGTTTTTAAAAGATTGTGCCTCATTCCTTTCTTTTCCATTTACTCCCAATGTTTTTCACTTGGTTGCATAACAAGATTCCTTCTGGATCTAGGTTCAGCCGTTCTGCTTGTGAGTAGTTATCTTGCACATACTGGAAGAATGGCTGGGGAAGCAGGCTTCACAGTGGTTTGGCAGCTGATGGGGCTCACGCTCTCATTTCATAGAAACGGTACTTCCCTTTACAGAAATAACTCAACGTGCACTTGAGTTTGAAGTTCTTACTGGAACTTCTATGCTGTTAAACTGATGATTGCTTCCCTTGATGGTAAGAAGAGGGCATTCATCCGGAGTTAGAAGGGGACCACAAAGATCATCGAATTCAATGCTTGGTTCCACAGAATTATTCAAAATTCAGTCCCTGTGTTTGAGAGCATTGTCCAAAAGCTTGAATTTCAGCAGTCTTGATGCTTTAGCCACTGCTAACTGCTATCACTGCTAGCCTGTTCCAGTTCCTGAACCTTTCAGTACTTCTTTTACCTCAGGTCTAACTTCACTATCTCAATGCAGCTTCATACTGTTCCATCTGGTACTGTTGCTGTCACTAGAGAGCTGAGATCAGTGCTGCCCATCTGCTCCCTGTGAGGAGTTGTATGCCACCACTAGGCCTCCTCTCAGCTCTTCTGCTCTGGGCTAACAAAACAAAAGACCTCAACAGCTCCTCATACATCTTTGTAGCACTCCTTTGGATGCTCTCTAATAGTTTTATGACTGAAGTATAAAGGTTGAGCAGAATCTGTAAGAGGTATCCTTTTGCCTCAATCACCCATTCCGATAGGTGGTATAGTTGAGACTTACCTCCTTAAAGTGAATCCCTCTTCTCCTTAACAGTGAAGAATAGTACTTTCAGTATAACTTTTTCTAGCTTCTAATAGTAGGTTTACTTCTGTTCCTTGAAGATCTGGGCATCTTTCAATTGGAAGGAAGGAGAATAGTCTCTGTTTTGCGTCCTGTGAAGGCATGAATGTTCTCAAGAAATTCCAAGAAAAAATACTTGAGGAATAATCCTTCATTCTATAACAGAAGGTATTTTTAGGGTTAGGCAACAAAAATGTTAGACAGTGTAGCACCACTCTTCTATTTGCCAAATAGTACAAATCTACATTTGTACTGAAGTTCATTTCTCCAAGTTTCAAGAGCTTCTGGAAAAAACTGCCTATGTGTTCCAGAGCAAGGACAAGGAGAACACTAGTGTCTGAAAGCAGCAATCCATCTGCAAGAAGGAAATGCAGCATAGCCAGTTTACACAAACTGCTGTGCTCTCACCATTTAAAAACAGCAGTGCATTGCAAGTATTTTCCTTGAATGAAAGTGAACTTTCAGCAAAGTGTTGTGATATCCAGCCCTAGCTATGTTACATAGACTGTGATTTCTTTTGGGACTGGGAAGAAAACTGGAACATGCATACGTAAGGCCATGGATGTCTCAGAGTGCTGTCTACACGCAGTTCAATTTAAATCCTTATGGGTATCTTAAATTTTACATACAGTTGCTAGTGCAGTATTAATAGAATGTACAAACCTCCACAGACCCATCATGCTTGCTAGTTAATCAAAAGCTTGATGAAAATGAAGGGCAGCTTTCCAGCTGAAGTATTCAGGAAGTTATATGGCTGCACATTTTTTGGAAATATAAAGTTAGTGTCTACACTAAACCATGAAGATCAGTTTAAGGAATTGCATAGTTTGTGCTCCTTTCTCTTCAAGTGGAACTTTATTTCTGACCATGCAATTAAAAAGTAGCATGATTTTGTTTTTCCCAAAGTGTTCCCCAAGTGCTTACAGATTTCAATTGATCAAGGGTGGAAATCAGGCGTCAGTCTTGGAACTGCCTGATGAATTCCCATCTACGTTTTCCCAAAGTTCTGCCTCTGCTTCTGTTAGGATTTCTATCTTTTCATGACTATCCCTTTATGTCCCACGAGGGCTAGTAGAACTGATGAGGTAATAGATAAGCAACTGAGTAGCTGGCCAGATGCGTCCTGAAATAGGGCCCTTCTCCAGAGAGTCCTACTACGTGAGTATCCTGTTTCTTAGTTTTTTTTTTTCTTTGACGATGTTTCTTCTCCTTGTCAAGTGCAATACTCTATTTGTATTACACCTTTTGCAGTACTCTTTTTTTTTTTTTTTTCTTCTTCCCCCTACATCTTTGCATATATCAGAAATTACCAGCACAGAGTGAGAGGTCTCTTTTCAACTTATGCTATTTAGTGAACCTGACCCTAAGAAGCTGAGTGACTTATTAGTTTCGATACACAGAGGCTCTTCTGTTTGACTTTTCATGTTATCGTGGGAAAGAACGTGAGCTGCTGACAAGAGAGGATTACAGCATGGGATGAGAAGTGGCCTCCTAAGTCAGTCTGGACAGCCTTAGAACTGGGGAGGGGATACCTCAGCACATTCTAACATCTTTTCTGCTTGCATTGATCAAGTGCTTTTGGAACAATCCTGCAGAAAGTGGGCATGCTCACATTTGTCTCTTACTGCCTTTTTATACATATTTTGGCACCATTTAGATAATACAGATACCTCTAAGCACACAGCCATTTTTTTTTTTCCTGTCATCAATTAAACCTAGCTGTGTTCATCCTTCCTAGAGAAGTTCCTTTAAGCAGTAGTCTTTCCTTCTTATTCTAGCTTTATTTTATCTTATTTGATAAGATCAGATGGACTTAACCTGCTGTTTTGTTCTTCAAAGGAAGAAAGAATTGCACTAAGGTCCTGTAGAAAGTATCTTGCTCTTCCAAATAAATTCCAGTCACAGATCTACAATCTCAGAGAGAACTTATGTAATCTGCAGTAAAAACTTAAAAGTAACGCAGCAGGGTTTTCCCTTGAGTATGGAAAAGTACTGCTTGGCCACACTTGTTTATAGTTCACTGCATTTCCTTCTATTTGTACACAATTCCTTCTAAATACAGTTACAATCTAGGCTGATGTGTTTTTTTTCTTTGCTGCATCTCCTCCTTTATGGGTGGTGATTAGCTTACTTTGTTTTCCTGCTTATTTTATTTATTTATATTTTAATGTTTCCAATAAAGCCTCAGTTCCTCCACTGGTGACTAGAAACTACCTAGTGATCCTGAGATCCTTGATCTTGAGCATCGCTTGTAGTATTTCCATTTATTTACTTCCAAAGTATCCTAAGTGAAAGTGTATTTCTTAAAGCTTTTTTCAGCCTTCAAAGACACTGTTACTTCTGGCAGCCAAAAATCCTCTGGTGGCTGAGCTGCTCCATTCACTGCCGTGAGGGTTTACAAAAATTCTGGGGAAAAAACCTTTAGCCTACTTCCCTCTTGCTTAGCTACATTAACTGTTCTAAGCTAACAATTAACAGTCAATTTACTGTCAGCATTACTTTGCTATGGCTCTGTAGCACACCAAAAAGTGGTGAAGTTCAATCCTACTTTTATACAGCAAATTGTCAGGCATGCTATCATACTAATGTTTTTCAGCCGCTTTGGAAATAGTCATACGTGCATCGACTCAGTCCCTTCTAGGTGGAAAAAAAAAAAAAAAAAAAAAAAAAAAAAAAAAAAAAACTACTTGTTTTCTGAAATAAAGTGGATAGAACATACCACACATGTAAAATTGCAAAAAGAAATATGTAAGGCTCGCATGTAACTTTTTAATACCTATAAAAGGTATTGTATCTTAAGGATTTGGAATGAAATAAAACCACATTTTCACCCAGCTCCAACACACTGTTTTGAGAGCCTTTATTTCTGTATCCAGTAGGCCATTAATCATGGAACAGAAGGCTTTGCCTAAAGATTTGTGTTCCAGTTAGAAATTTCTACACAGTAAATGTTTCTTTCAACTTCTAAGTGAAGAAATGGCTTGGGCATAGTATTATCAAAAGGCATAGAAATCATTTATGAAGAATGTGGAAGAAACAGGGGAATACATCTTGGAATTTTACTTCTTATCTAAGTAACTTTAGCTTAATGTAGAGATTTTGGGTCCTGTGTGAGCAAAGAGGAACTGAGAAATGGAAATTCACCCTTCATTTCTGTCAGGAAATATTCTGACTTAGTAGACTCATAAATTATAAAGACATGGAAGCAGTGTTTTCAAAGACCTCTTTATGCACTGCATTTTTATGCTCAGCTGAAGACTGAGCATGGTAAAATCAGTGTGACGCTTGTCAGAAATGGCATTTGTCAGGAGTAGAGACCTTTATCTTCTTCCTGCCTAATGCAGGCTCTCTGCTTAGGTTAGAGAATTATGCTCCCCTTACTAATCCAATAATATTTAACTTATTTCATATAAGACCAGCATCTGAAAGTGCCACATCCTAGAAGACTGAGTCTTGTGACAGTGATAGTTCTTTTCTGAAGTATGAGGGGAATGAAGGATAAAATTCCTTCCAGTATATCCCATAGCTGAAATGAGTTCTGTAAGCAGTGATGTCCTGAATATACATTTGCCACTCGTGTTTTGTGAGGAGAAAAAATGGCAGAGGCATCTGATTCCAGGTGAATTCTCATCACTATGTATCCTATTAGTACAGTTAACTCACTAAGACCCAAGGCAAAATAGGATATTTAAATATCTGAAAGCAGGATTTTTCAGGCACTTTTCTGCCAATGAACTGAAACATGTAGTTAGGTCAGAGTCAGATTAATAAAAACTGGGAAGAGTGAACATGATTGTGGTAGTGTGGGCTGGAACTGGTCCTGCAGTCACTGTGGAAAATTCCTACCACCAAAGTAGTCCCTTTCTATGGCCCAGTGCTCACAGGTCATTATTCCTTTACTGACAGCACAGTGTTCATTTTTCTGGAGAGTTTTGATGTAGGAGTGGTGATAATAAAAGAAATAACTCAAAGTTAGAAATTTAAATATGGGTTCTCAACTGTTTCTCAAAATATTGTAATGGGGGTAATAGATAAAGAGTGGGGGAGAAGTTGGTAGGAATTTCTAACTTTAGAATGAAATACGTGAAACAAATTTTTTTTTTATCAAGAGATGAGGTTCTGAGGTACTGTTTAAAGACTAGCTCCTGTACTCTTACACTGTAAGTCCAACTAATTCCCATAAAACTTACCAGTAGAAGTATATCACACTGTTTCTTAGCTAATGATGGGGGCTTCATTTCAATATGGCAGTTTGTCACTGAGATCCCTTTCCAATGGCAACAAACAAATAAAACAGGGCTGTGCACGTCCAGTGTCTTCAGCATGTTCAAAATGTCTTCAAACTCATTGCCATGGCAGCACAATGAAGTTACCTGTTTACATATGCATCAAAGGAGAGCAAAGAACGTTAACTTTCTGAAGAAACAGAAAGAGAATAGATGATAGCTGAAGGTTTGGAGAACGCTGCATCATGTAATATCTCATCCAGGAAATCTTCTGAATTATTGATAACCTTTTTCTTCTCCTTTTTTATTTCATTTTATGGGGTGCTTACCATGTTTGTGTTAGCCAGCCACAGTCTTCTGAAGTTATCTGCATTAAATTATAGATGGCTGCTAACTGTCACACTAGTTCAAAGCACAATGCTATTCTTTACCCTTTCTTCTGAGATCATCAGCAGGCAATGTAGAGTGATTAATATATATTCCTGCCTGCTGCAGAGAGGTTGACAACAAAAACTCGTATCCATCATCTCCTAAGGAGATATAAAGGCAACAAAGGCCTTTGGTTAATGAGAGGAGCCAAATTCAAATATGTCGTTAGAGGTATTCACATCTGTCTCATTCGTTCAGACCCATGAGGCCTCCTATCTTCCTTTCTTCTTGGAACTTCATACATTTTTACTGAAGATTAACTTCAAAAAGGTCTTGTGCTTTTTCATCCTGATGGATGTACTGTATGTTACATTGCTTGGCTAGTGCTGTCTGTCTGTTATGGGGCCTAAAGTATCCAGAAAATGAAGTCTGAAGGTAGGAAAAGCCAGAAGACAGGGGATGATTTTGCCCATGTGGACAGAGACTCTGGCATACCACCTGGGACCAGCTGTCCTTTGTGGCAATGCTGTTGTGTATGCTGAATGCTTTGTGATAAAGTAGTTCTGTGGAAACAACTTTGGAAAATGACATGCATGCCCTATCTTCATTGCACAGTGCTGTATGTGGCTGGATGGTACTCCTGCTCTGTGGCAGTGATCAGCTGAGGCTCTGAAGCGTGAGATTCCCCAATTTAGAAGGAATAAATACTTCTTTCTAAGTTCAGGGGACCCACATGAAGGAGACAGAGATTAAGTCAACTCTGCAGAAGTGTCACTGGCTCCTTGAAGTCTCAGTGTTCAGCTAGATGGTTGAGTGATTCCTGATGAGCCTGTTGATAATTCAAAGGACTGCTGCAAACCATACTGCACTAAGTGAGCATTCACTTAGTAATTCTAATAATTTCAGTATTCGCTGTACAGTAAATACACTGCCAGCAGATGGCAGAAAAGAGAATCTGCTCTACAAGATGATATGATCACTTTTGCATTAACATGTCCTTGCATGTCCTGGAATGGTTCTGGGCTTTATTGCCAACCCTTGCTGAGAGTGGTGCTGGGTGTTCCTTCTCTGTCTTTTCTTGGCAGGGCAGCTCTACTCCACTGCAGGCCTACCCACCTGCCCTTCCCAAGCTATGTGCTCATAGCTCCCACAATGAGAAGAGAGGATATTACTAAAAAGCATCTTTTTTTTGGTATGGGAAAAACTGTAGCCATTGTCTGCACTAATCAGAAACACAAGAAAGACATTGTTCCTTGGGCCTTACCTTTTAAAGTACTTATCTTCTTATATTGTAGCTTTTCCACTCCCCTGTTAACAGAGGAAAATCTCTAGACAGTGCAATTCAGATTGTGTGGATCTTTATACAGAAGTGTTGTTGGTAAATATTGTTCCAAAAGAAGGTGCTGGGAACTTATTACCTCCCGTTTCTTTTCTGTTTTACTTGTTTTTTCTCAGATAAGATAGAGATGAAATTCCTTCTTTGATCATCTGAAGCCCAGCTAGAGTTCAGCATCACTTCTTTAGGAACTTCTACACGATTTAGCCCACTGGCTGATGGACAAAACCCTTTGCCTCAGGCTTCCAAACAATCTCTGAAAACTGTGTTCTGCTGGCTCCTAATTACATTACAGCTAATTGCAGTGCCCAGTGCTGCACAGCTGAGGAGAGCTGCCACCTGCTCCCAGGGAAGGTCACTGATCACCAGGCTAGCAGAGGTTAGGTTTTTTTATGCAGACAGAGATTCTGCTGGGGTTAAAAGCAGAAGGAGTACTGCTCTGTGTACTTGTGGCCATCCTCGTGGATAAAAGCCATTGTGATGCTGACAGTCATTATCAATTCAATTCAGGAGCACATGGGAAATGGCAGGCAGAGCATGAGCATACAAGGCAACAATGACAAGGGTTTTCTATTCTGAGAGTGGAGGGGAGTGAAGGTTTTTCTTGGCATTTAGCAGAGTCTTTCAAAGAACAGATTGCCAGTGAAAAGTGTCTATCATTTGCCCACAGACAAAAGGATAGGGGAATACTAAGCAGCCCCCATCAGAGAAGACAACTAACTCAAATGGAGCAGGGTTTGCACACTTTCCTTGCAAGTAAAAACCAGAAAGAATGAATGAATAAAAACTCTCTTCTAGATAATCTGATTTACAATATTCAGTTGAATAGATCCAGCTACAAAGTGCCTCAAACCCATGCAGCAGCACTTGGCATCAAGCTGTGGGTGTGCTATTGTATTTGCTTTTCCTGAAGTCACTGTACCTGAGTCAGCCTGGATCATTTATCTGATACAACTCATTCAGTTTGGAGAGGAAAGGGAGGGTGGCCACAGAGTATTGCTCCATATCACCCAGGTTAGGATGAGCTGTGCTAGGGAAGCAGATAAGCTAAGGAAAGGAACTGAGTATGAGATGGTGCTGGCTGGATGACAAGAAGCTCCAACTGCCCTAGACTAAACTGCTTCCAGCACAGCCATTTACAGTATCAGTGTCACTTGGAATCAAAACCCAAACATCTGAAGAGGAGGAGAGAGGCTTTTCACGTTTTTGTCAAAAGCTAATTAAACACTTTGCTGTATTGCACCCAGTACACCACTAGCTTGGTACTTAAACTCCGTGCCAGTAATCTTGAGAGAGAGGTTGAAAATCCTATTGTGTTTGAGCTACCAGGAATCCATGTGCAGGGAAGTAAAGCTTTACCTTTACCCTTCTGCTCAGAGAAAGCAAATGGAGATCACCTCAAGTCATTCCTTCACAAGCCAGCACTCAAGAATTCATTCCCTGAGTGGTAACTCTAGGGCAATGTTTCTGCTTAAGAAATCATTACTAATCACTGTGCAAGGCCCTGGGAAAACCACATGGTTGAAATTGACAGAGAACAACTGGATGGTAAATTGCAAAAGTTCTCCAGGGAGCTAAGCAGCTTTTCCATCTGAGCAGCCTACCATAATGGGCCCTTGTTTTGCTATTCTTCACTCTCTCATGTGTTTCAGGCTGTTCCCTGGCTGAGATTGAAGACAGAACAATAGCATTCACCCCAAAATTGAAGCGAATGTACGTGGAGATGGGAGGGAAGCCTGCTGTTCTCTCTGCTGCACTAGCTCTCCTGCTTGCAGCTCGGCATGGAGTTTGCTAGCAAAGACAAAAAGAGGAAGTCCTGTGCAAAACCAGGCCATCTCCATGGGCAGAAGGTTGCTTACCTATCCAGTTCCTTGCCTGAGCATTGTGATCAATTCAAATGCTTGAAATAAGCTTGGTAAGAAGTTAGCAGCAGTGTGCAGGCTTCAGAAGTCTGTTCAAATAAATAAACACTGCAGAGTACCACTGGGAAGCTACTGGCCTGTTTGGGGATCCCAGAGCATTTTAGAAATCTGCTTTAGTTCTCCATACCAAGTACAAATACTGTTGTGCTGAGTCAGACCAATGGTCCATCTTCGCTTTATGCTTGACTAAATTCCCTGTTGAGTGTGATCATGTTTTACATGAGTACCATGAGATACAGAAGTAGGAGAGGAACATAAATCAAACTCTCCTCCTTTTGCTTGCTGCTGCATCTTCTACTCTCTGTTCAGTCTACCAGAAAATACAGCCCCAAGTTCTCCCTTTCCCCAGAGACCTTCTGGCTGATTATTACTATTATTACTATTAGTGAAGCAATTTGACTGTGCTTTTCTCCTCTTTGCTGCTTTTTATCAAAGGTGACCAGTGTTAACAATTGAAGCAATCATTTATATTACTACTTATCATCCAGATGGTTCAAGGCAGCAGTGTAAAACACAACAGCAAAACTATTAAAAGCAAATTAGCTCCTTGCTAGTTTTAACAGGGAAAGATTTTCTCTGATGCCACAAGTAGCAGGACCTCGAATTTTGGAAGGTAACAGAGATGGTGAACCTTTCCATGCCCATGTGAAAGAAGCAGTTTCAGTATAGGCAGTTGTCCTCTGGCAGCTTCATAACAGATTGTACAGGTAAATAGGACCAGACTTAGAAAATGAGGGTGAGAGGACTGCTACAGAGCAAGAAGACTATGTATATATGTATACAAACTGGTTGGTACTAAGGAGAACAATTTTGACCCTGAAAATCTGCACTCTGCTTGGCTTGCAAAGCTGTCCACACAGAATGTGCAGCTATATTTTTTCCTTGTTTTTGCTACACATGCTACAAAGAGCAAGCTGCAGAATGAAGAAAGTGCAGTGCTACACGTCTGCAGATTATGTGCATAGACAAACTCAGGCAGGTCTAAGCTTGCTTGCATGCATCTTGCACAAGTCTGCTATGAAGCCACGCTCCCTTACTTCTATGATCTCTTTGATCTATTTTAATACACATATATGTATTTATCCTCCAGCCAAAACTCTATCAAGGTTAGATACAACTTTGTTTCTCAGGAAATGAAGCAAATGATTGAAGGAGATGTACGTGCTACTCCGTGGAAATTGTCTTGCCTATGGAAGCTCTCTCTGCCTGTGAGCTCATCTGAAACCAGTCATATAAAAAACATAAAATGCACTTGAAATTTCAACCTCTTATAATTGGACATCACCTTATCTTTAGAGACGCCTAAAGCTAAATGTCCTGATTAGGACCACTGCCTGAGGCCTTGTACCCAGCCAGGCTGGCTCAGTGGCCTTTTGATGGCTGTGGTGAAGCTTTGCATCAGACAGCTTCTCCATGTGCTCTCCAAAGCCGGGATGTGTAGTCAGGCCCTTGCTCACGAAGGGAAGTTTGTGGTAGGCACAAGCACACCTTTCCGGCACCGCTAGGTTGCTCACACATGCAAATGGAGGCTTGCTGCACTTGCGTGGGCTGAGGTCAAGACCTAGACATGCTTCCTCCACAGCCCACACACCGCCCATCCTGGCTGCAAGCACATGGCACTGGCACTTCCTCTGGGGCACGCAGGAGAAAACCTTTGCAGACATACCATTTATCTTTAACAGGACTGGCTGCCCTCCTTTCCTCCTCTGCAGAATTGCGCAGGGCTGCCTGCTGGTGCAGAGGAGGAGAGCGTAAAGACAAGATTAACTCTTTTTTTTCCTTCTTTCCTTGCTGTTCCCTCCCACCACTCCCCCACTGTTTGTTTACTCAAAACATAAACATTCAGGGGTTCTTTTGGTAGGGTTTTGTTTTGTTTTTGGATGTGTGGTATGCAGTGAGAAGGGCATGTGGCTATGGGAAATCAGATAGGCCTTTGAGTTGGCTGCACAGGATGGGCCCTTGTGTGTGGGTTAGTGCTGGAGGAAGTGGGTGGGGACAGACATAACTGATAAGGCTGCTGGAGTGTATGCTTGTCTGGTTGTAAAGGTTACATCTGAGAAGATCTTACAGAACAAAAGACTTGAAAAGAGGGCGTTGGTGCTCTTGGTTAAACGTGCGTTTTCTGGAATGGATGGTGATTTCATAATCACGTTCTGCAGTGATCCGCATGTTAGAAATTATAAATCATGAGGAACTGAGCTCCAGCAGTAGGCAGAGAAAAAGTGTGCTGTCTCTGAAACAGTAAATACTGGCATGTTCATGCTTGATCACATTTGGAAAACTGAGGTAATACTATAACTGAGGTAATATTTTAAGAGCTGATTGCTGAATTGCAGAAACTCCCAACATACTAAATGAGCTCTTGGAAACAAGATGAATATTTGGATATGAAAAGTCGCATCAAATTTCATGCATTTCAAAATACTTTAAGGGAAACTGTTAATGTTGGGACTGCTACGTACAGTTTATCTCCACCTTTTTTAAGCAAGTTTTTTTCTCCAATAGAAAATCTCTCTCTCCTTTCTTTCTTTCGTTCTTTCGTTCTTTCGTTCTTTCTTTCTTTCTTTCTTTCTTTCTTTCTTTCTTTCTTTCTTTCTTTCTTTCTTTCTTTCTTTCTTTCTTTCTTTCTTTCTCCTCCTTCCTTCTTTTCCTTTTTTTTCCTTTCTCTCCCTTCCTTCCTTTCTTTCTTTTTCTTTTTTTCTTTTTTTTTTTCTCTGTATTTTTTCTTTCCTTTCTCTCCTTTTATCTCTCCCCAGGAAAATACAGAAATTCACAGCAATTATTTTGAATAGACTTTTTTTTCAGACTATTCCTGGGAGAGCAAATGTTGCAATTTGTGAGAACTCATGTGACTTCAGTGGAGATAGATTTTGGCTGTTCTGAAAGTTATTAGAAATAGGTACAGATTTATTATATGAAAAAAAATTAGAAAGAAAAAGCACTAACACCCTCTCTGGGGAACTGTTGAAATGTAATAAACTCTTGGTTTATTGGCAGGGAGAACCATTACAGAGGAAATATGTGTTCTGAACCAAGAGCAGAAAAAGCATATAAATTCTACTTGCATATGATGATTACAAACAAGGAAATGTAGTGTGGAGTTGTTTTTACTTTAAGCCAGTTAAGGAAACAAAACAAAACCTTCAATACTTGAAGTCAGCTACATATCTCCCATGTCTCCCATTTTGTTAGATAACCTGTCCAAAGTAATTTATGGACCTATAGTTCTATAGTTTCAGCTGGACATGTAGCCATGATACCGATCTGAGTTTGTACTGGGAAACAAAAAGTTCATAGATTGCAAGAGCATAGATTTATGTCACAGCGCTGGAAAAGCAAAGATAGCCAATTCAAATCTTCTTATAAAAGCTTGTTCATAATAGATCTGAAGTCTCCTGAAATTACTCGTTATTCTTCATGTTTTGATGTTGAGTCATTCCAATGCAAGGATATTTTTTTCCTCTATAATCTAAAAATTTTCTAACTAGGATTTGGTAATTAAAATAAAAATGTACTAAGATGCACAACATTTCTTTGATGTTTCCCAACCCTTGACATTACCTTGGAGAATGTGAAAAATGAGGCATTTCTATCTTTTATTAGACTGCAAAGTCTTGCAGTATTTGTCTCTGCTTTTAATTTCATTTCCCACAGTCAAGGTTCCTTCATATGGGGAGTGGTGGGAAATGAGGCAGACAACAGGCCTTCCACATTGCACTCAAACCTTAAGAGGTTAATAAAGCAAGCAAGAAGCAGGAAGCTAGGAACCCATTGGAATCCCATAGCTCACTTCTATGGAATCAAGTGTAATTTACATTGTCATTTCTTGCATTCACCTGAGAATGTTTTAGCGAAAGGTTCAGACTCATTCATCTGTGGTATGGTGAATTAATAGAGCAAAAGTGAAGATGAAGTTTATCCATCTTCAGTTTTAACTATGGAGCATCAAATATTGTTTCATAAAAGCGCATACAAACTGCCAGTACCCTGAAGCCAAAGCACAGGAGAATTTGCATTGAAGGCAGAGTAAAAACAAGTGTCTAGCCACTGCAGTGGTTACACTAAGGGAGAGGAAGGGTTAAGCCACGCTAGGCTTCCCTGTAATGTTTCTTGAGGAGAAGATAACATTCTAGGCAAGATGGTCCCCCAATGTACTTAACTTACTGAAGCCCAGTTACCATCACTTTTTACCACGAAGCCCAGAAGTCCGTTTCCCCAGAGTGAAAGACAATATCCCAATAGCCTTTGGCATTCCAGAGCCAAATTGACAGAATTCTTATTTAAGAGATCTCAGAATTAGGAAAAGATTTATTAAAAAAAATACAGAAGTAGGCCAAGAATAAGAGATTTTGGTATTAATATGATATGTCTAGAGTAATGCTGTTTAGTTAAAAAATGAAACAAAGTGGGGGGAAGAATGGGGGAGGCAGAATCTGGGCATGAAAGAAGGAACAGATTCCTGTGTAGACAGAATTAGATGGATTTCCAGCTGGAAACCAACAATGCGAAGTGCCAGATCTTGCACTTAGTACACCAAGAAGAACAATTATTTGCATTAACCGTGGACATGGCATCTAAAGAATAGGTGTCCAGAATATAAATTTGGGTAGATGGATTGATGGGACAGTGATTAAAAAATGTTTTTTTGGTTCTTCTTTGAAAAGGAATTTTTAGCTAATGTTGACCTGTCTTTACTATTCAATAAACTTTGATTTGAAGTATTGCACGTTGCTGTCAAAAATGGATTTAAATTAGAATACATGCAGAGAAGTATGTATAGGATGATGTGGGAAATCTGATATTTGAAGCAAACCTTGGCTTGTGTAGCCTAAGTAGCCAAGTTAGAATGAGTTGCCACAATTATATTTCAGGGACAAGAAGGAGTCAACATGATGGAAGGATAATAATTGTTTAAAGAAGAAAAAGCATTTAAGTTGTGCTCCCATTGGAAGTGAATCTGATTGATGAGGAAAAAAAAATGCCTGATGGAAGTTGCTGTCTAAAGTCATTTCATTCACACAGAGCTGACCTGAGAGCCATGTGTGTACTTTCAATCTCTTGGTGCATGGGGAATTTGGGATACATCATGGTTTATAATGAAACAACTTAATTAGAGATCTGTCTCTTTATGATATCCTGTGGCATAATATAGCTGTGATTTTCTTTGGTCTTTACCATGGGTCTTAATTTTCTTCGAGGTATTGGGAAATGGCTGGTGCTGTGTGGTGAAAAATGTAGTAGACTTGCCCTTGATTTTCCTCAAGCAGACTTGTGTGTAGCACATGATTGCGAAAGAGGGCTTCAGTATAGATGTGATTCCTAGTCCCATGCTCTCAAAATATGTCTTACAAACCAGATCTGAGGAGCCCCTGGAGAAGTGGGCAGAAAAATATTGCCTTGATGGAAGTAGCCTACACCCGCTCATTCTTTTTTTCAATATATTTTTCAGACCCAAATAGGGATTGGGCTACCTAACAGGAATAGATACATGGCAGAATAGTTTGTATCTATGTTACAATTACAGTGGAGAAAACTTATGATACTTATACACAAATTAATATGTGTGTAAAAATGTCCAAAATCAGTCACTGGTATCACTTCCTCCTAGTTTCATCAAATGACAGCATAGCTGACCATAACAATTCATAATGATTTTTACCAAATTCTGATGAAAAAAAGTGCTTGAAAGATCATGGTTAAAAAACACACCCAAAAACACTTCCCAAGGCTTTCCTTAATGGTGATTATGGTGATGAAACATGTATTCTTCTTTTGATAATGGTGAAGAAACAGGGAATGTTGGGGAAATTAATTATTTTGTGGAGATACTAATTTGTCAGTTCATCTAAGTGGGTAATAAATTCCCAGGAAGTGGGCCATAGTAGTTAAACAACAGTCATATAAAATTTAACTTAAAATGACTTTGGAAAACATAAATCAACATGAGTGACTGTCAGAATATGCTGCCCTTAGGTCGAGTCCAGCTGAACTGCATTCTAAAGATTCATTTGAAAAGTCCTGCTACGAGCACGTGTTTGTGGTGTACCTGCAAAGCCACAAATTGCTTATTATGTGTTATTAGATATTTTCCTAAATTTGCAAGCAAGGCACAGCTAGCTTTGGTGTGATGTAAGACTTATACATAAACATACAGGTTACACTTGTTTAACTCAGCCAACAGGAACTGTACTGTACAGGCACTCCTGCTATGGCCTTGCTAAAACTCTACCCCATGCATGGCTTTTTAGCTGTATCAAAAGTATTGTATTAAATTCATATTTGAGGAGACGGGGTAAAAGAGTTTCTATCTTAAGTGGTGAATGTTGCATGACGGTTCTTGAAAACTGACTCTTAAATTTGTGTTGTTTCAATGGGTAAATATATATATATTTTTCTCTTTTTTTTCTTCCTAGGAAGTTTATTTTGCTTGCTTTTGAAATGAATATTTCTACAGGTAGGATGCTGATTCTTTCTCACTTTTTGGAAAAGTTTGTTCTTTTATGTTGTTTGTACTTTTTTATTTTTTTTCCCCAACAAAGAAATGAAGGTGATATCGTAATGCTCCTTACGGAAGGTCCTTTCCTTACCAGTTTTTATGTAATGGTGTTAAATAGTCAACAACTCAGAAAAAAAATTATGTTTTTCACCCCTGCAGTGAGAAAAGGAATGTCAGTGCAGAATGGAGAAGAAAGTTTAATCCCAGCTCAGCTCTGGACCACTGGTGTGCTCACACAAGGTTGATTTAGAAGGGTCTGAGGGAAACAACAGATATATATATATATAAA
Source organism: Centrocercus urophasianus (assembly GCF_019232065.1). NCBI lineage: Eukaryota > Metazoa > Chordata > Aves > Galliformes > Phasianidae > Centrocercus > Centrocercus urophasianus. The sequence goes on along the minus strand of NW_024884586.1, from coordinate 36,148,658 downwards.
CAGGTATCAGAGAAGGAGACAGCCAAAAGCTATCATCAAATGTAATCAAATACCTTATAGAATTTACTTGCTTAGGTCTCAAGTTGCTTTTATTTCTGAGAGCAGGGTCTGTTGTTTCCTTTCCTAAGAATTATGGCATGCAGTTACAGGGAAGGTTAGGCTGTCCAATGCAACTGTTTCACTGGGTAAAGGAAGAGGTTTCTTTTCTTCTTTCTCCACCCACCATTACATGCTGGCTCTCTGTTATCGTGGTCATGAACTGAGCATAAATGTAGCAACCAAGATTTTTCAAACAAGTCTGGAAGATCAGAGTCTACTTAATGAGCCCTGATAGTTTTTGATCTGGCAAACTACTTCAGATGCATTAAGTCAATATCAACAGATATGCAGCAAACCAGTAAATACTACACTTTGGAGAGTGGAAAATCTTATATTTCCAATGTACAGGAGAGAGTGAGAATTCACTGTTTTTAAAATATTTGCCATAAGTCAATAACATTCAAAATTAAGTGCGATTTTTTTAACCTCTTTAGATACTGACTTTTTACTGGATAAATATATGGTGAGAACATGCTGCCTTTTTCCAAATCACAAGTTTTCTGTCAAAAAATTCAATGGTAAATCCTTTCAGAGCTGACTTCTTCATCTGCATTGGAAACAGAAAATGAAAATTCTTGCTCACTGTACACTGGAAATATAGTATGATGTAGTTTCCACTCTCCAAAATGCAGTACTTACTGGGTTGACTGCGTATTTGTGCCCTTATATGTCTTAAAATGTACACATCTTACAATTTATTTGCATGTGATTAGATGTGTGTTTATTTAACATGCTCTCATCTGATGTTGCTCACATGTGTGGTCAGCAGTTTTCAACTCAGAGCCGTAGTGGAGAAGGAGCATCTGACTAAAACTAAAAATATGAACAAAAAGTGGACTGAAACTCTGTCAGAAATGTAGAAAGCATAAAGATAAATGTTGGTGTGGTAGTCCTGAATATTGGCTGGCAGGCAACAGCAATTTTAATGGAACACTGATGTAAGGGAAAGTTATGATGTTTCTTGCCTGATTTTTCTTTTCTCCAAGCCAGAAGCAGCAGATGAAAAATAAAGTTTCTCCACTGTATTAATCACTGATCTTCGTGCATAGTGGAGACATTCTAAAAGACTGTTTCAGCTGTAATCCTAAACCAACAGGTTTTTTTGTTGTTATTCTTTTTTGTTGATAAAAACAGTCCTAGAGTTAGGCAAAATTAACAAGTATGTACTTGAAGACTCCTTTTTGATTTAATTTGTTTCTGGAAAGAATTTTATTTGGTAAAAGCTGTCAGATCAGAAACAAGCGGTGTTCTATGGTGATAGCTAGCTCCTTGACAGATTCTTGAACTGCATTCCCCATCTATCTTTCAGCAGCAACAGTCTGACCATTGTTAGCCCCTTACTAACCCATTTTTCTGCAGTCCTTTAATAGAGTGTCAGGTGTCAAATGGATGAAATAGTTTGATAATAAACACTACAGTGACGCATAGATTGTTCCTAAATTTTCCCAATCTATGAACCAAGAACTCATATTTGCAAACTATGGCCATTTCTAAAAACAAGCAGTGCTAATTCTTCTTCTGCTTTTGTACAGGAAGGGAAAAAAAAAAATGCATCTTTAAACCCTTTTTATAATGTCTGCTTCCATGTGGCAGCGTTCTTTTGCTATGACCACTTATTCCAGTATGCTATCTGTTTTCTTCAGATCAACACAATCTGCAGCATTAGCAATAAAATTTGCAGCAATGGCAGGAAAACAAGCGAAGTGAGATTTCAAGTCAGGACAAACCTGAGCCATGTATTTTGTAGCACAGAAGTGATTGCAAATATCCTCTGGTGCTGAACTTATTTGAACCACCATTTTTCTTTGTGCTGTTTTTACACCGAGTCTTCTCTGTGTTTTGCTTTTCAGTTAAGGCATCTGACACTTCTTCCAGATGTCACCTTTCATGTCTTGTGGAGACATCCCTGGTCAAACCTTGCCAAAACACTATTTCAGCAGTCTGTGGTATTGATGCTTAAACCATTGCTGTTCTGCTTGGCAAGCTGTCACAGTTCAGCCTGGTTTCCGTGACAGTGATACCATGGCACAAGCACTGGGAAATCTTAATTTGAAAGGTTTGCTTTCATTTTGAATGCATGCAAGTATTCCTGCAGGGGTAAACCTGCAGAGAATTTGGATATATGGTCAACAAATTTAGAGAGATATATATATATATATATATATGGATCCAAGTTGAAGGAGGGAAGATTTAGGTTGGATGTTAGGGGGAAGTTCTTTACAAGGAGAGTGGTTAGGCCCTGGAACGGGCTGCCCAGGGAGGTTGTGGATGCCCCGTCCTTGGACGTGTTCAAGGCCAGGTTGGACGGGGTCCTGGGCAACCTGATCTGAATGTGTGTGTTTGGTGGCCCTGCTAGGCAGGGGGGTTGGAACTACATGATCCTTGAGGTCCCTTCCAACCCGGGTGATTCTGTGATTCTGTGATTCTGTGATTCCTATCTTTCTGCAGTGATGCTGAAACCTCAGAGGTTCCCCATCCACACATTAAAAAATAAATACACACAATGTGAATGAACAGTATTCTTGTGAGTAATGTTGCTCTATGAGTCCTGCTGCCTTTGTTTGAAGGATTTAACTCTGTAACAATTGGAAAGAAATGAAGAAAAGGGGGCAACATTCTGATATCTATATCTATCAGAGAAGAAAAAGATTTTACTCATGTTCATAGAATCATAGAATCACTCAGGTTGGAAAAGACCTTAAAGATCATCAAGTCCAACCGTGACCTAACCATGCTACCCTAGCAACCCTCCACTAAATCATCCCTGAGCACCACAGATTACATGTCGAGATAACTTTTGAAATCTAATACATTCCTTATTATTGTTTACAATACTTTCTAAATACCTTCCTCTAATTTGTATCTTGCTACTTAGGTCTGTAATGTGCTTGTAAGATATTTTTAATTTATCCTCGTGAGTGGAACTGTGTTCTAAAATGTCAGCAATATTTAAAAACACCAGCTGACCAAGGCTATTTTGTATTGACAAAGTGTATTTGCTTTTTTAGTAAGATGAAGACTGATTTATTGTTGGAAAATACACGTGGTGCTGGAAGTGGGAATGCAAATATGTAAAAGAAAGTCTTTCAGAAGTACTTTTTGATCAATACATTGCTGAACAGAGATTTTTTTTTTTTGCATGATTGCAAATTTTAAATGTAAGCATATGTGCTTAATGTCTTGAGGAATTAGATACTGCAGCAACTTTTTCCAGCTATCCTGAACATAAAAATATGCTTACCTATATCATGCATTCATCTGTCCTTACTGTGTCAGACAGCAACTCCTATAGGTGTAGTGAAATGCCTGATGATAAATGCTGACTTTCTTACAGAAAATTCTGCAAGTGGAATAGCCATCTCCACAAAGTTATTTGCAAATTATCTTTGTTTCTGTGCTTTTAACAAATGGGTAGATTTAACTACAGAATCAATTCCCATGCCTCTTTCTACTCCCAGTGGTCACATTCAAAGTTTTCCAGCAGGAGCCACATGATTTTGTCTTCCCAGCTTGTAGTACTGGGGCACCACAGACAGAACTTTAATAAATGTGTGATTAAATTCATGATTTAAGCATCATTTAATTGGCTGGGAGCTTATATGCTGAAATCCTCCTTAATGCCATTTGATTGGAGAAGTATGCTAGGTAAATCAAAAGAAACAAACAAACAAAAATGTCGAAGGTGTCTCGTCATTTCAAATCATAGTTCCCTCAGGATCATATAAATGAGTTAATACACTTCCAAATGTATTTATTAGCAGTTTATTTTCAGCATGTTCTGCAATGATTAAATTCTTTTACTGGCCAGCTTTACAATTATGCATTCTCTGTGTATCATCAAATGACATCTTCCTTCACCTAAAATGTTAATAGGTAGGACAGGGCTGATACGTCTGTTTAAATTGGCATGAATGTAAGAAAAATCCCATGCTATATTGGTAGCTTCCTCCACACAACCATTTTGTTTTCTTCAGCACAAACAAACTGTACTAAATTAAAAGATGTGGTATTATAACATTCAATTTAGGTGATTCAGGGAATGGCAGCTCCAAAAACCTGTAATGCCAGTGTAGAATGAAACTGATGTAGAATAAAAATAACTTGAGTTCAGTACTCGGTGAACTCAGCATCAAGTGCTGTAAGCTGTAACCACACTGCCTTGGCATACAGTGCCTGTGCTTCAACTACAAGTGTTGTATCCATCGCTCAAATTAATGCTGAGTGTTTCATTCAACCTCACATTTCTCATCATGCACTTCTTGGGACTTGGTCCTGCCTCATTTAATTGCCTTGAATAAAGCTGCTTGCTGTCTGTCTGACCTGATAAAAAGGGCTTGCAACCATATCTACTCAGAGCTCGCCTCCAAGCTGCACTGCAGCTGCTGCTGGAGCCGAGTACAGCTCCTAGGGATGGTGTATGTGGGGTTACCTCAGGGCCTATATGAACCAAGAGGGTCCATGATTAACAATTCCTTGACTGCTTCCCCATCTCTGTTCTTAGAATGCATTGAAGATCTTCTCAAAGAGCAATTTGTTTTATCCATCACCTCATTTTGCAGTCTTTTTCAGTTCAGTCTTTTCTCCAGGAAGCTTTGGTTTTGGAGTACTGGGCACTATAAGCATCCACAGAAAGGATTCTCTGCTCTACTCAACGTAATGTGACACTGACAGAAAGCTTCTGGTTGAGGTAGGCCATACTCAGTGCTGGGAGCTGGTACCTGTTATGAAGAGACCATTTCATGTATCTGTCACAATTGCCTCTATTTTAGGTTTCTATTTAAAAAAAAAAAAAAAAGGCTGAAACAGATGGTGAGAGGGGCAGCAAAATTCCTCCCCAAAACTACACTGCTGTTATAAACACACCACACTGCTGGATTTAATCTGAAAATGAGAGAGAGAGAAAGAACATGAGTGTACGAGAGAGACTTTTTTGATGTTTGCTGAATGGTTTGAGTTTGAAAAGTATCTTTTCTGAAAACAGCTGATTTTGTATCATGCCTGCAGACCTTACTTTGCATTGATATTTTATTCATAAATCAAGGTACCTCTTAAAATCATAGAATCACCAAGGTTAGAAAAGATCTCAAAGATCATCCAATCAAACCTTCCACCTACCACCAATATTTCCTCACTAACTCATGTCCCTCATTGCCAAGTCTAAACATGTCTTGAATATCTCCAGGAAATGGTGACTCCACCACCTCCCTGGGCAGCCCATTCCAGCGTCTGACCACTCTCTCAGAGAAGACATTTTTCCTAATGTCCAACCTGAACCTCCCTTGGCACAACTTGAGGTCCTCTCATTAAATATTGTTCTTACATTACTTGGTGAATGTTTTCCTGCTTTATGTAGGTCTGAAGGCTGTGTGATGCCTCAAATCATTATCATTAATGATTTTTTAAATGAAAATTTACAGTTTGTGTCTGCTATTTAAAATCATGCAGTGGTGGCATATTTGCCCTTGTGGAATGTTTGTCTGGCTTCCATTGCCAGGTTTTCTTGTTTGTACTCATAGACAGCACTGGAATCATGCTGATGATATCCTAAGATGCAAAAACATATAGAAGATAATTGATACATGAAAAAATTGTAATGAGCTCCCTGATACCCTGGGTTAAAACAAATCTGGATTTCATAAAGTATTTTCTTTCAGGGGCACTGAACACCTGATGAATAACAACAATTTCTGGGCATGTAAACCTTTCATTTTAATTTAAAAAAGAGAGGAGCTTTCCTGACAAAGGGAACTGTAAAGGCAGTAAGAGAAGAAGGATACCACTGGGGCTATATCCCTTCTTTACATTATTGTCGAAGGAGAACAAAATGAACAACAGAAGTCATGAATCTAAACTTGATGCATGACTAAAGCAGCTGAGTCGTGACTAAAGATGTTATGACATTCTGCATACCAAACTGCCAACATTTAGTGGAAGGCTGAACTGTGTTCCTAACAAATATTAAAAGCACAAATGTACAGTTGCCAAATAAGTCTGGTTTGCAAAGTTAATTCTGTTTTATTCTAGCCTGTTTTGTCCCACTCTGCCCACTCACATCCACAATCATCAGTAATCAGTCTGGTGTCTAGAATGATGACAACTATGCATGACATCTGAGATAACAAAATCTTGATTAAAGGGAAGATTAACATAATACATTTTTTAATAAAAGTTCCCTATGAGTATAGCTTGTACATGCCTGCATCTGCCAGCTTGAAGGTGATCACTGAGAACCTGGTGGGTGCTGGGAAAGGAATAATTGTGAATCTATCTTTAATCTACAAAAAAAGCAGTTTGTCCCTTTAAGAATGCAGAAAAACCCTTTACTGGCTGACACTTCATACCTAGATATAAACAGGTGGACTGTGAGGAGCAATACCAAAACTGAGAGTCCAGTATCTTGAAATCATTAAATGTACTTGCCTGAACTCAAAAGGCAGTGAACTGAAAGCTGTGTTTGCTTTTGAGGCAGTTTTTGAGGTAAGGGAAGTTTGGTGCAGCAAAGAAAAGTTTCACCTTCAGTTACAGATAGAAATTCCACACATTGTTTGTGTTTAGAGAAGATGTACTGGATCCAGGTAATGAGAGACCTGAAAGAAAAATCCATACAAAGGTGATGACTTCATGAATAAATCCTGCTGTGTATTTCAAGGGTATGTTAAATGTAGTCTGTGACAGGCACACTAAACTGCTCATGTGTATTTTCACCACAGAAAACAAAGCACAGCCAGTGGCTAGGTGATCCTGTAAAAGCTTTTCTTTCGATGATGGGCCTTTTTATTAAACCTCTTTTCTTTCCCTTTAGTGAAACCTCTATAAATCTACCCTTGGGTCCTGTTTCTTCCTTGATCGCAGCACATCCCAAGTCATCTCTGTGACAGAGCTTCCTTACTGGGGAAATTTCAAGGTGCAAATTGAATGTAAATAATTGTAAGTAATTTTGTGAAAATTGTAATTGTAAATAAGCCATGGAGTCTGAGAGTGTAGTTGTGGAAGTCATGGTCTGTCCTCCTAATGGACACATTCCATATGAAATACGAGATTTATCCTGCATCTTGCCACAAAGTAACAAGCAAATGCAGAAGCATATGAAGTGTTTCACTGGAGAATTCTTGGGCTAACCAAATGCTACTAGAAATCAATAATTTATCCTATTCAAAAAAGTCTTCAAAAAGTCTCTACTTGATAGAAATGTAGGTAAATGAGCTAATCAAAACAGAATAGCATTATTTGCTGCAGATGCTTAAACACAGTTCTCTCTCCAAAAGAGAAACTTTTTCCAAAGGTACTGTAGAGAGAGAAAATATTCTCTCTCAGTGATCCCAAGGAACTCATTACAGTAAACACAGTAACATGCATGATATGTGAGGAGAAACACACAGACTGAGCCTAGAACCTCCTAGATAGTGCCAAAGGGCCTTGAAATCAGGGCCTCAAATTCTTTCGGATGGATAAATATTAATTGCCATCACCCTCACTTTTGGAGTCCATGATAACTGAAATCTAATTGGATGCATCTGGCACATCTGTAATGTCCCATGATGCTGTGAAATATAGTCTCTCAAAATCTTGCACTGACATGCTCTAGCCACTTTTCAATGGTTTAGGGTTAGGATGAGCCGCCACATAGCATGTCTGTGTCAAGAAACATAAGAGATATTAGGTGAAATAATCTTTGATAAAAAACAGGGCTTTACAGAGGAAGCTGCTAACATCTGACTCACTCTCTCCTGCAGCATGTAGGTGGCTTTTGGATCTCAATCAAAGAGTGACCCATCTTGATGATGTTCAAAATGCAAGCTGCCATTGAATCACAGCCACAGCACTACAGTACTGTTTGATGCTGGGTCTTGGGGCAATGAATGTGGAATAACAGAAGTGGTATCTGGTAGCTAAATGTACCTACTCTATGTCACCTAGTTTTTAATACTTTTGCATTACTTTTGCACACTGAAAATAAACTGGGATGATTGTGGCAGAGTTGGACTGAAAAGACAACAGTCTCAGAGATGTGATTCACTGGCTGCAAAATCAAGTAGCAGAAAGATCAGAATTGAAGAATGCAAATGGAAGCTTTCCCTGCTCATCACTAAAATTTAAAAGCATAACAATAAGTAACATGGTTGTCATGGTGACTGAGTGTTTGTTTATGGAAAAATGCATCAGGCAAAGCTGGAATGTTTTTAATTTAAAGCTCAGATGACAGGGAATTGAGTATTGTAAGGAAGAACAGGAATATATTCTTGGTAGATATAATGCAAGTAATTATTTTTCCTATGAAAATTCCTTTCACAACTCACTTTTTCCTGCCTCTTTCTTCATTTTAATTCTGAATATGTTTGTCTTTTGATAATGGAGGGAGCCATCAAGTTAGGTTTGAGGAAGGTGAAAATGAGCACCACTCATAAGCAGGCTCTTGGTAGTAAACAGACATTATGGCTTCTTAAAACAATCTTTTTTAAAAAAGAGTAATCCTTAGATCTGATTGCTGCACTATACATTGTGCTGGAACTTGCAAATACATGAGAAGTCAGACAGATAGTATGCTGCATAGAATTAGTTTAGCATTTTTTCTCCTGAAATTGTCAGGTGACTCAATTGTCTGGGCCCCATATTCTAAAATACAATTTTATTTGCCTAAAAATAGCACACATAAAAAACCCCCAAAACATTAAACCTCCAATACCAACATAAGAAAACTTAATAAAATATTCAATTTGCTGCTATTTAAACTGATGGGAAAATCCTGTTAAGATTAGAAATGTCCAATGGGTTGTAAGATATTTTGTTATATGATAATAAATTAGTTCTGTGTAAATTACTCTTGCTGTAGTAGAGCCTACATTTGCAAGCATTTCTTTCAATCCATTCTGAAATAGCTCTCCATCTTGAACCAGTGACTTCAGTGCCTCAGGGCTACACTGAAGACTAATGAACAACAGCATCCAGACAGTATTTCATGTCAATAGCAAAATATCCAATGAACTTTCACAGGAGATGTTCAGAAGGTCTGGAGCACAGAACTCAATTGTGTAAGGATTGGAAGAAGGTTTTTAGGAAGCCTGAAAATCATCATACCTTCACTCTCCATCTCTATCTCTTTTTAAGGGTAACAAATGCAGTAAATGGAGGGAGATATCTGATTTGCATGCAATGCCTGCCAGCTTGCAGGGAGCTTTTTGCTGTCACTGATCAGAAGATAACGTTTATTTTGCATTTAATTGTATTTTTGGAAGTATATAATCATGCCTTGTGATTTTAAATGGACTGGCAAAATTTTAACTAGTAACAATCATTATATTTTAATACTCATAGATTTCACTGAAATGATAGGTAAGATATGTATTAACTTTACTAGGCACAAGACCAGGCTTTAATGGTACATGACACCACCTGTGAATCTTTTAAAGATATTGCTTTAGAATGAAAGAGGAAAAGTGTTTAAAGTTCTCTTCTTGTACTAGACAAATGATATGGGTTTATGTAAAATTTGAAAAAATATCAAATGACTTTGATAAAAAAGCTTAACTTGGTAAAAAAGCTTAACTTAATCAGATTTGCAGATTCTCATGTAGATTACCAAACTAGTAACTACTTTCATGACATTATTACTAAAAAAAAAAAAGAATTATTATTTGCAAATTGCATAAAAATAAATAGAAGAAATTTGAGGAGTTGCTGTAGTGCACTGGGGTAAGAAACAGTAGTAACTATATCAAAAACACTTGAATGCAGAAGTTTCAACATTTCATAGAGGTTTTTTTTGTCTGTTTCGTTTTTGACTCATGAAGTTCTCCACTTTCCTGGATCCCTGTAGACGCCTTTTTAGCAGTCCATCGGTTTTCTGAAAGAAGAGACTGGTGAAGCATTTACCATGAAAGTAGCTTTTAGTTGAAATTCCATCTTCATGGAATGAAGTCATGGGTGAAACTCAACAGGTAATGTTATTGTTTGGCCTAAGTTGATTGTTAAATCAATTTTGCTCAAATTATTTTGCTAGTTGTATGTTTTTTCCAACCTCAAACGTATGCCTTTGCGTTTTGAGATGCAAAAATTAGAGCTTATCTGCAAATTGTTTAAATCTGAAATAGCTGGAAAACTGAGATGACCTTTTTGGGGAGAGTCACAGAATTCAGTAGATCCAATACCTAATTCTGGTTCTACTACTAGCTATCCGTAGTACAGGTAGTATAGATCCAGGTAAATATGGACACTTGCTTTCTTCTCCTGGCCTTACACCTGAAGCAGGAAAACTACTTACACTATTGAAAAGATCATTCTTTCATCTTGTATCTAATAGTTCTGAATAATGAGGATATTTGGTTTCCTAAAAGGTGCATTGACATCCCCTCACCTGTCTCACATCTTTCTGTCTGTTTAACTTTCTGTTGCACTAGGTGAAAGTTGCTCATACATTCTTCAGATCTTTGATGTTCCTCTTTCATCCTTTATTGTTTCCCCCTCATTTTCATCGCAAATATTTCAGGCATATTATTCACCTCCCAATCAAGCAAGAGTGGTATAATTATGTAAAAAAGCAATGGTCACACAGACATAATTTTATTTGTATTTGTCTATGATTGAGGCTGTATTATCCTCTGATGGTTCAATTTTATTATACAATACAGATCTGAAACATGAGTCTGAAAGTTTCCACTGGAGTATGTTAATGGAGTATCCAATGTCCTGTCTATTTCAAAAAAATTAATGGTAGAAATTTTAGCATAATGACAGGGAGAAACCCAGAACATTAAATGTGCTAAGCCTCTTTGCTGATGTCCCTGCCTATTGGTGTAGGACAGAGTCTGCAGTGCAGCTGTGTGCCACCTGCTCAAGTTACAGGGCACAGAGGAGCAGTGGGGAGAGAGGCAAGCTCTGCAATGGCCTATTCTGCTCAGCTGACACTAATGTGTTTTGATGGCGGGGTCACAGGTGAAATTACAGACCTTTTTTTTCCTAATCCAGGGTAAAATAATCTTTCCAGTAACATATGGGTACAACCTTCAGGCTGTCTGGCTTTAACCATGAAGATGAGGATATGCAGAAAGCAGAAAAAGCAATAGCAAAAAAACAGAATTGGCTCAAATAAGCACTTGTTTTCTGCTCTACGAAGGATGAATACTGTGCCTCTATTGGATTCCATCTGGATGTCAGGACACTCCTTAAAATCAATATTTTTATACCAAAGGATCAACCACAAACTAAACCCAGGGAATATTAATTAATTAGCAAATGCTCCTTTGAAGGTAAATTAAGAAAGTAGGGTGGAATTTCTACTCAAGATCTTTCTTTTGATAAATTCTGGTCCTTCATTATTTTTTGTTGATGGTTTTCTGCTTCAGACCTAGATTTAAGTGGAATGTAATTAAACGTGAGTGGATGTCTTCTGTCCATTCTTGAGAAAGGCAAATGAGACCCCTAAGAATTGGTAACATATGCTTAGAGTACTATTCTAAAAACTTAACAAGGCTTTTATTAGGACCAGACAGGTTTTGTTAACGGTGTCTTTTCTGGACAAGTTTTTGTGGTTTTAAGAAATAGTTCCTTTTTTGTTTTTTGTTTGTTTGTTTTTATTCTGAAGAATACTAGTCCAGAATGATGCAATATTTCTCAGTAATTTCAGAATGTCTCCAATATTTGTAATGCACTCTTTCTGGCAGAATTAATGCTTATGTGAATTTCATGTTCTTATTTATTTAACTATTACACAGTTTTGAATAATTATTTCAAAATATTAAAGGTACAGCACAGGGAGTTTCATTTTTTTGCATGGTGTTTATCTGTACCTAAACAGTCCCATACCATCTGCCAAGATTGCTTTTCCTTGATTATGGATCAGAACAATTGTAGTGATAATGAATAATTCATTTCTGTGATAAAGCAGGGATGAGTCAAAAGACTACAATGCCTAGAAAACAAGCCTCTGACTTTCGGTTCACTGAATCAAATGCAGCTTGAGCCAGAATGGTCCAGAAATCAGAGCCAATTATTTCTTGGGGTACCATTTAGAAAAAACGTGGTTGAATTGTTATGGGTATGACAGGACTTCATGGGCAGAATGAGAGAAGAGCCAAAAACCTACAGAACCTTATCTAAGCTGAACAGGATCAAAAACAAGTTAGGACAGATAAAAATATCTGATCAAGTATTATGTATACCATAATATCTTCATTGTTTGTTGTCACCAGTTCCTTAACAGAATATTTTGAGGCATAGCGCAATAGCTGACTTCCATTGGCAAAATATATACCAAAATCTCCTGTCCCCCACCTTTCCCTACCTCTCCAACAAATTATGCCATTTTGCTAACTGGCAATAGTGTTAGACCTTTTATTAGCCATCTTAGCAGAAAGGTTGTGAAAGTAGTAGGGTAGGAAGGGTGGGTTCACCTTTGTAGTGAGATAAAGCTGCCCTGAGGCTGTTCTTATCCTGGGAGATAGGAAGGCTAGAACACAGAAGTCGAAAAAAAAGCCTTTATCCTGAGTTCTTCACACCTTCTGGAGCTGCAGAAAGAGAAGAGTTTTGAATGAGGCTGGCTGGAGTTGCAGTGTCACTGCAAAGGGAAAGCCCAGGGCTAAGCTGACACCTGCCTCAGAGGGAAGAGTTGCTTGATATGGTTCTAATTCATGCATCAAATGTTGTGCTGCCTTTATCTCCTTTATTATTATTATTCTTTAATAAAACACTGTTAAGCCACCTGATTTGCTTGTTAAAAAGAAAGTCAAAGCAGAGAATGATTTTTGTTTTCCCTGGGTTTCTAAGCAGATGCTCCAGCTGGCATTTTGTTAAAGATCCCTCTAAAGCCTTGTTGCTGTCAATCAGTAGTTGGCAGAATGCTTGCAATAAAAACATTAAACATTGAGCTCCATGGTAGTAACACGATGCATATAGAAAAGAACTGCTCCAAGGGGCCATGGAAAAATGTCCAGTATTTAAGTGTATCTCCTGGAACAGATAGGAACCAGGCTGAAACTGCATCTGTTTAGGACCATTAGCAAAGCAGTTGAAATTCAAACTTAATAAAAGAGGCTGTGGAAAACCATTTCTTGCAAATGGTTATGCAAATAATGACTATTTGTACATTTTATGCATAAGCGTTCTTCTGCATGTTTCCAATGGTATTGGATGATGAATTAAGTTGGAATGTGCCCCTGTGAGGTATTTTACTCCCATTTTGATCCCGTAGCTAATCCATAAATAAATGAGTGCACAAGGAGCTAAAGTGATCTGTCATTAGGAACACTACAAGTTTACATGGAATAGAATGAAATTCAGGCCTAATGGTCCCAGTTCTCTGTACCACAACTGTTAGCTTCTTGTCCTGTCAGGGACATTAACTAACACACTTAGAGCTTACCAGATGATAGCTAGGTGTATTCATTTTCTTGGCTACCCAAAGAGGAATTTCAGCATGGACAATAATCTGTCTCCTATGAAAAGTATAGGTGGTGATATTCCCCTGAAATTGTTTAAAAACTATAGAAAGATTAATGAGAATTATTATTTATATAATGACTATCAATATCAACAGGGAGTATAGAAAGAAGAGACTCAGGGATTTATACTGTATTCCTTTCTTCTTGAATTCTCATTAGTTCCAATGGATTTCAGGTTTTGAATATCTTCAGAAGAGGTGAAATATAAGATGTGTCTGTTTTGATGTAGCAAACAGGACAAATTCTTATTCTTTGAAAAAATTAACTTTGAGTAAAACCAAAATCAGATGTCTTCCTGTAATCAAACTCTCTATTCCCCTTGATTATTGCTCTATATGTAAGGAAATTGTCATGTTTTCTGTTTTTTGATTTTTGGTTCGAAGCTCTGGTTCACTGAGAGGTGCTTTCCTCATCCTTTTGAAACTTTTTACAGAGGATACTTTGAAACCAGCTCACATCCAATTTGAGCAAATAACTGGTTTTGGTAAAAGAGAAACAGAAAATGCTATCTTTTCAATTAAAAAAAAAAAAATCAATCTTCAAAAGAAGATTTTTTCATACAAAAGAAAGTTTAAAAAATTGGTGATTTCACAGAGAGATAAATGTGCTTTCTCTGTAGTTTCCTTTGTTCCCTTTGCAGTTGTGGAAGGTTTTGTGCTTTATCAGCTTACCTGCTGCAGTTTAGGCTTGCTGTCTCTCCAGAACTGCTCTTTGATGGGCAGGTCTGATTCTCTTTGCCCTCTCTTTAGCCTTTACACTCCTGCTGCTTCATGGATTTCAGGAGAGCATTTCTGACTGATGTTCCTATGGAAGGAGAAGTGACTGGAAATGACACTGTGATCTGAAGCCTCAATAGCTCTGCATTGGCACCCTTTGCTTTCTGCTTCATTCTGCAGTTTGGTCCTAATCATGTAGAGCCTACCTTTAGGATCTCAACAATTAGTGGCTAATTTTTGTCTGAGAGGGACAAAGCTTAACTATCTGCATAACTTTGGTTGCAGTGCATGGGGAGTGAGAAATTCTGACATGCACAGGTTGTGTTCCACTGGCTTTCTTCTTTAAAGGCCAGGATGATAATTTATTTCAGATTTTGATTTTCCACAGTTCCACTTCCAAAATAGTAGCTCCTCCTGTACACTTAAGAAAAATTATTGACACTTTAGACATGCATAGATGTTTTGCTTCTATAAATGTGAAATGTCTTTGGGGGAGATTGTCAAAAGCTTATACAGGATTTAGAAGCACAAATGAGTGGGCTTTTGAAAAGTCTGTACCTATATTGATTCCTTTCTAACTGTATGATTGATGGTTTTATACAAGGCAGTACTTTTGTTTCAGTTTCTCCATAGCCTGGCAGATTGGCCACTGAGAGAGCTGAGCTGCCAGTCAGCTCAGATGATGCCAAATAAGGTAGACTTAGTTATTGTGTTGGAAACCAAGACCTATCCCATATCTTTCACATTCTAATATTTTTCCATTTTGCTCACTTAGGTCACCTCATATTTGGAACAAACTTGTCACAGAAAGCTGCTTTTGAAAGTTAAGTTTTAAAGGGGATTTCAGGAATCCAGAATGGAAGAAACAAAAAGAAAAAGGTCAAAATCTACAATTAAGGCATTTTTTAGCCAAAAGGGAGAACATAAATTACTAGCTGGAAGGAAGTGAAAGGAGAAATGGATGAAAGTGCTGGGGACTAGTCAACAATAGTACAAAGTACAGTAGTACAAGTACAGAAACAAAAACAATAAACAAAATCTATAGCTGGTCTACAGAGCCAGTATTTGTGGGTAGAGAGAAATAAGACAGAAAAGCTTACTGTTTTTATTTTGCCAGTGGTTATTCACAGTTGTGCAGAATTCACAGAGAACAAATTTGGAAAGACTCTTCTGATGTCAGTGAAGTTTCTTAATTTTGATAGGCAACATGCAGGCATTAACCACCTGCATTTTCCATCTGTAATAATTTTATTCTGTTGAAGGTGGTGGCCATTTTGTAGTAGATTCAATTGCTGTGTGCTCCAGAACTACATTTATACGTGAGCATGGTACATTTTTTTTCACGTAAACTTGACTTCGGTCTTTCTGAGTACTTCTAATCTGATATGATTATGATTTAGATTGCAAAATGCCCTTTTTATAAAGTAACAGGCAGACTTCTCTATAAAGGTAGTTACCTTTATACAGACTGCAGCATTTGAATGGAAGTCTGTAAATCTAACATACCTTCCCATTTTACAAAGAAAAGAAGGTCCATACATGTAAAGGGTATTATGTAGATGTGGAAAGGCTGACCTGACACAGTGCAGGAGATTCTGCTAAAGATTTTTTTTCTAATGTGTTTTAAGCACAACATCACATGAAAGAAAAACTTAACCTGTTGTCTGCTTTACAGGTGCCTTCGTAAAACATTTAGCATATGCTTCAAAATCCTTGGCTGTGCAGATTTTCCTTAGTCTTGGGTGGATATCCCTTTTAATTCACAGCCAGCATTCTTACTGCAGAAACCAGCTCATCTGCGTTTTGGACCTCTGACTTCTGCTGCAGCTATTCAATCTGTCTTTCTGTTTCTGTACGTGACATTTTCTGCCCTTTCATTCATTCCAAATAGATATTCTCTTTAACCTTGTGGTATCAAAACATTTCATTGTATGTGAAAGTAATGGCACTTGGTAATTGGCAATGCACCAAGTGGTAAAGGGCACCTCCAGTAATTTACTTGAATGCTATCTGTATGAAAGCTGAAATAATGTGATTCTTCAGCACAGGGGTAAGAGCTTACTAACAGTACCTTCCAAGCCATTAGTGCAAAGACACTGAGAGCGGGCTGCCTCAGCTCTTTGCACTTTCCCTTGTACTGCATTATTTATAATTCTTAATCAACACCTATTGTTACAGAGGATAGGCAGAAAAGGTTTAAAAGGGTTTGCAAGGATGTTTCATAGCTGTTTTCATTGGCTTGGGGTATGGTAGCATGACTGTAGCTCTAAATTTCCATATTTAATTACAAATAATCAGGAGATTTTAGGATTATTAATTATTTTCTGTCTACATACTTGAAAGTTCAAAATCTTTCATGTGATTAAATTGTAGTTTTACGGTAGACCCTAAATACTATCCTTATCCACATACAATAGACAGATATCTATTTAAAAAAAAAAAAAAAGTGAATATTTGTGTATATGACAGGGTGTGCGTGTAGAAGCACCACTCTGGATTAAAAGCAAACTATTGGGTTGTGTGCACAGCTGGGAATTAGAAATTAAAAAGCATGTGATTATTGAAGTGTGTGATTCACCACATAACAATATTAATTTACTATTTCTTCAAAATGAAATGATGAATTAATTCTGTAGAAAATTCTGAGATCTTTAGATTTTTGTTCCATGCAAAGCACAATAGCTGACACAGTTGTCAGCTGCTGTTATTTTCTTCTGTTGAAATAAAAATGTAAAGATTCATTTAGACCAATGATTAAATCAGTCCTGTTCACCCTTGTAGGCATTACTATCTAACCATTATCAAATCTGCTGCTAGGTTTATGTTTTTGAGGAAGTTACAGGTCAGAAATACCTGCCTAAACCAAAGCACAAGGGAGTAAGGAGAGAGGCACAGGTAAGTGACTTGCATAATGATCTGGCTGAGAACCCCACTAGAAATAGAAGAGCATCCTATATATATGTTTTGATATGTGGCACTTATTTTGTTGACTGTTACTCATTCAGAACAATTCATCCTCATTTTCATGTCATTTTACAATGCTGACAGGCTTCTTAAGTGACAAGAATTGCATCAGCCTGTAGGTTCAGCAGTAGTTCAGCTAAAAAGATAGACATTTCTTCATTCAGAATGACATTTGTTTGGATGGCATGTGGTTTGAGCGCATGTTATTCATATTCAATAATGGTGGAATAGATAAAGAACTGGAAGACGCAGACACACCCATGTTTCTAAATGAAGAGCCATTGTGTCATGCTTTTAGAGTCTGAAGTGCCATCCAAGTTAATTAATTATAACAATCTGTTTTCCAATTCCATCTAGCAATTATTCCCTTTTCAGAATAGTCACCTTTGGTCTTGTTTACAGATTTTGAACAGACTTTGCAACAGATCCATAACCATGTCACCATTTCACTGTCTATTCAAAGGAATTAGAAGACAGCTGTGCAGATGGGCAGGTGGACAGCAGCACTGAGAGTGAAGGGATGTCACAGTGTCTGTCTCAGAGTATCAGGGCAGGTCCACTCTCTGACTCAGATCATATTTCCATGGATATGGGTAAGAAATGAGGTTCCTAGATTATTCTGTTTCTCAGTCTTTCCAGTCCTGGAGTCTTTGTCTATAGGGCACGAGTCTACTTCATGGAAGTAATTGCTTAACATTTTTCCACATAGCATTTTGATCCACTCAGGCTGGAGTCTATACAGCAAAAAAAGTTGAATGTGTCTCATGTCTGCCAATGTGGATGTCTGGAGATAGTAACACCATTTCTTCTTAGACTTAAGTTCCTTTTTCCTTTTTTTTTTTTTTTTTTTTTTAAATTCTCAACAGTTTTTTGTAACGTGTGCTGCTGTGAGAGCTGTCTTCAAAGTACAGATGAGTTTCACCCATGCTGCCAGGGTGGCTTTATCCTCAGCTCCCTTTGAATTACATGCTTGTCACTGTGATAATAATTTTCTGACCTCTGAATCACAACATTAAAGCAACTCTGTCTGCTTGGACTCCTTTAATGTTAATATCATCTATATTTAGCTTCTACTATAAACCTAAATAAAGATATAACAACCACTGACACACTTTTCCATTAGCAGTATAATTAATCCTACAAATACCTAGTATAAAACTTGATTTACTCAAGACAAACTCAACGTATGAATAAACAGGGTCTGGATTTACGTCACATTACACCAAGCTTGAAATTGGCTCTTATATTTCTTTAATGTCCAGCATAGTTAAACTAATGATGGTCTTGCATCGAATGTTAAATGTATATGTGGGTATATGTATATGAAACTAAATTATTTCTATCGAAAGATACTGCACTGTATTTTTCAAGAGTACTGAAGAACTGCAGGTTGAGGGGGTAATTTTCTTTAATTGAAACATGTGAGGTGTCTCATGGCTGTTCACTCAATGAATCCATCATGATAGTGCTGTCTCCAGGGAAACTTGGAAAGTTATTACCTAGAAACTCAATGAAAATCAATTATGTCCTACCACCTGCACACGAGTAATACATTTGAAGATTGGCAACAGCATGAAATGGAAACGATGGCAAAGGAATTTTTTCCTGCTTTAGTATATCAGTCATAGTAAGCAGCTTGTTCTCTCCCTGTCCTATATGATGAATTATGAGGGGAAAGTGCTTTCAGTACCAGGAAAAATTTTGTCTTGCTTAGACTGTACCTCTTTGCTGTAGGGTGACGAAGTATCTTTACAATACTTTATGCCTGGGTGCCACCAAGAGCAAGTTCAAAGCAAAGAAAGTCCTCCAGTGGGACCTGGTGGGGAAGGCTAAACTCCAGAGTCTTTCTTGGATGGGCCAGCAAAAAGCTGTTTTGGGTTTGCTTAATCAGCAAATGCTGCTAATTGCCTGCAATGGGGAGATACAGACCCCCACCTCCCCCTCAGCACCATAAAGGGAGTTTTTAACAGGTTTGAGTAGTATGAACTGCTGCAGAAGTGATTCCTGTAGTGAGTCCTGGATTTAATTATTATTAATGATGATACACTCCTTACAGCAATTATTACAGCTCTTTATTAAATGCACAGCATGCACTTTTTTTGTATCCTGGAATTTTACAGATTCTAATGGATGTTCACTACTAGAAGACTGCATTACAAAAATTTGAATTGTGGTGGTTAATTCTGCTGAACTTATTCTGGATTTTCGTATCAATCTTAATTAGCTACTGTGGCATTGAAAGCAAATATGAGGCTGCAGAAAACAAGGTTTTTAAAGAAAATCTGTTAAAATATGTATTGAAATGAATTTGGTTACTTATGATGACTGATAAATTAATTGGTTATTTGTTCTACCAAAGCCTTAGTGCACAAGCACAGTTTAGTACTTCTTTTCCAAGCCAACATCAGATCAAGCTGTTTTATATTTGCATCTGAGGATGCCTAAGATTTGACCTAAAAATTCTTATGGAATTTGCATACATATATGGCAGCAGTGCAGAAGATCTGGCAATGCCCTACCACTTCTACAGTTATACGGTAGGTGCCTGCAAAATCAAGTGCTCTTGTGAAATGCAACCTGCCTTTGCCACTTTCAGCAATAAATTATTATATGAAGCACCACGTAAACCCAGAGTAATTGATTATTTTGAACATTTTGAGGTGTTGATTAGAAAATCACATCATCAATGAAGAGATCAACAAAGTTACTGAGGAAACATTCTTCCTTAGTAGAACAAAACCCATTTGCTTTATTCAAGCCATGTGTTTGGATATCAGCACATACCATACTCTCAATTCCTGTGGAAATGAACAGCCTAAGGGAAACCTTGATAGCCCAAGGGGAAGCAGCACCTTTCAGCACTGCCAGACAAATGGAGGCTCAGAGAAGGAGTGTGAGGCCTGGAGACCTTGTGTTTTGATCTTGAGATGCCTCAGCCTTGGATATAATGTATAACAAAAAGCACCATGTAGCTTTAAAAAAGCCTGCTTCTCCTGTTATCTCCTGTTACATACAGTCATAGCTACAGATCACTCACTGCATGCACCCAGAGTCACATTCTTTGTTTTTTTTTCTTCTGGCCATGGTGTTGAGTTACTGAATTTCTCAGTAGAGGTCATAGTAGCAATGTTGGGGGAGCAGCAGGAATGAAACCCCTCCAAGGCACAAGCTGTTCTCCCCTTCATGTGGCACAGAGCATGTAGCATACTCCTGTGCCAGCTGTGGTGAACTGGGGGCAGCTCTAATTCTCACCACCGCTCTGGAAATTCTCTGCTTGTATTTAGGGCAAGCAGCAAGGGTTCATGGACTCAAAGGCCCGCACAAACCACACTGCTTATCTGCTCTGCAGACCTGTTCACACAGTGTTCTCTGGGAAAAATATTTTTGAAGCGGTGTTGCATCCTTTTAGAGACTTCAAGTGATGGTGTTGCTGTCTAGGGAAATTAGCAATTTTTAAATACCTTTGTCAGAAACAAACCTGGGCTCTTTTTGGTGTGACTGTCAAACTGCAATTTGTCTTGTGATGCTTTTCTGGCTGCTTGTTTTTACACAACTTTTCAATGCCTAAGTGCCCAAGAAAGTGATCAAATCAGTTCTCAGCTTTTTTTTAGGGTAACCAAATACACTGAGTTTCAGAATCCTTATTACACACAGTACAGTTTTTTAGCTTCTCAATACTTTTTGTGAAGTTCTGTGTTCAGACTGCACAGCACAAAGTGTTCTTTTAAAACTTGTCATGAAGATTTTCTTATACCAAATAAGCAGCAGAAAGGTGCTTCTCTTCTATTATGGGCTCATCTGTGCTTCACTACTAATAAATTAAAAGCTCTCTGTTCACTGGTGCATTGCCAAAATATTTTAGCTGTTGAACATCCCTTTTCTTTATCCTCTTTCTTGCTCTTCAGACTTGGTCTCTCTAGGAATTTGCCATAGTTAGTGATACTAACAAGGATTTGTATAGTACTTCATGCATTGATTTTCAGACAAAGCCAGAGGAAATGCACTATTTCACAAGTATGCCTTCTTTTGTGTTACTGACAGAGACTTCGACTGTAGCCCTTTTTGCCTGAAAGGTCAGTAATTTAGTAATGTCAGCCAGGTCGATCTTTTCTTATTGACTCATTAATATAAGAAAGGGCAGCTATATCCAGAATGATTATTGTGGAATATATGATACCCCCATCTGTTACAATAGGATATCGATAGACCAGGAAGGATGACTCATAATTCTGATGCAATGTCCTATGCATAGTATACATCATGGTGGCAGATGGAAGAAGATGGATCCAAGCAGATGAATCTGGGTGAAGTGAATGTTGCACATATGGAGGTAGAGAGCAGATCACCAGGCCTAATTTCTTGCCAGAAATTCTAGCCTGCCAATTGGCATCTCCGCAATCACCAATGATCACCAAAATAATTCAGCTGAGCAGGCAGAATTGCTCACTGCACCACATATCCTGGCCTTAGTAGTGGCTAAGTAGCTGCACAGGGATAGCCAGGGAATATTTTAGCTCCAGAACAGTTTGCCAGAGTGACAAACTGCATAAACTGCTCAGGTATAAAACATTGACCGTGTCTAGATTTATTTTGGATTGACTGACAGGGCTTCCCAGTGCCAGAAAAAAGTCATTCTAAAGTAAGTGAGGTGATAAGCACATTAGCAGTGGAATGCAGGGCACCATATTTTCTGTAATGATGATAAGTACACAAATCCCAGAATTTGTGTGAAGAGTGCAGCTCTTAGTAATGCCAAAGATTACAGTTAGGTTTGC
This sequence comes from Centrocercus urophasianus, assembly GCF_019232065.1. NCBI lineage: Eukaryota > Metazoa > Chordata > Aves > Galliformes > Phasianidae > Centrocercus > Centrocercus urophasianus. Next base: position 36,126,671 of record NW_024884586.1, on the reverse strand, counting down.
AATATAGTGTCTTCTATACAGCATAGCAATATTTGAGATACTCCAACAAGAAACCTAACCAAATGAAACTTTTGACAATGATGCTCTTTTAGAAAAGAAAATCACACTGATTATTTTCTATTTAAAATTTGAACTCATCATTACTAATGTCACACATACTATTCATTCTGTGAAATAGAATCTAGTCTGGACCTCTCCAGAGTTTGTAGGAATCTTTCCTTGTAAGTTCAACAGGAGCTGTATTATGCCTTCAGTATACTGATTTTAGGAAATCTGCTCCATGAAAATAAACACCTTTACAAGCTGAGGCAAGATGATGAGTGAAATAAGTGTCTACCAACAACTTTAATCAGTTCTCTAGCATTATTCTAATTCAGTTCAGAAATTACAGTAATATATGAATCTGAGTTTGGGAGGGGAGTATTCTTGATGTACCTTCTGCAGAGGATTTCATGCAAAATCCAGTTCTGTGTAAGGGTATAAATTTCCATTAAATTCACTTAACTGTGGCTTTCCACTTAGAACTACATTTTCTTGCTCTCCTGTGATCTGCAGTTGGGTATTTGGGTATTCTCAGGATTCATCAACCTGCATAGATGACTTGAGAAAAGAGAGAAATGTATTTGAAATATGCGAAAAATGTATTTGCAGCCAGAGGACATCCAATGTAAGGTAGTGCTGTGGAACAAGGGTATGCCATGATTTAAGATATGTTAAGTTTGACATGGGGCTTGTGCATGTTAACAGCTCTCCCAAACATTCACAAAAGAGCTCACATGCCATGATTTCCTCCATGCAGGCAGTAAGAGTCACCTCTGTGAGGTCTCAGGTCTGTTGCTGGGAGCCCATGAACCTCGGTTTCTGTTATATCATGTTGTCTTGGATTCTGCTCCTTAAAGCTTCTGGATAAGCTACAGCTAATAAAGAATTCTGAGTACCTTGCAGGATCTGGGCAAACAGAATTCAGTTGTAGTCTCAGATGCTGAGGCCCACCCAGAATCATCTTACAACAAAAATCAGCTTTGTAAAATAGACTGTGTTTAGTACTTTGCATACTGCCTACAGTAGTATAAGGTTCAAGAGAAGATCTGAAAGCAGAGGGCAAATGCCATGGAATGGCACATGGGTTGTAGACTTGCATTTTGTAGCTTCCTCCCTCTCCTTTCCCTTGAGGAGGATTTGTATAAGTACATTCCCCATTCCGTACCTTCTTCCCTTTTTGCCTACAGTACAATCCTCATAGCTTTAGGCTGTGAAAAATCAGCTAAGAGCCATGTCTATTTTAGGAAATCTAATGATTTAGCTATAAACAGAAAGGAGTATATCTATCTATATATTACTATTCGTCACAGTAAACCTTGTGCTTCTAATAAAATATTGATTTTTACTCACCCAGTAATTTATGGCCTCAGTTTGCTTGATTGGGCACCCTGCTATTTTTTCACAAGATATAGCGATCACTGGGGACTTGGGGAGTTACATTCTTTTTAGAATACCAGTGAGTTGTGTGTGTTTTTTAGTTCTTTTTTTTTTTTTTTTTTTTTTTTATAAGACAGTATAATCATGCACAGCTTTATACATTCTTATTACAGACAGATGAATCCCTGCAAAGCAAGCAAAGCTGCCATACCCAAGGGAATCACAATTTTACATTCACATTTAGCTGAATTAATTTACTGAATTGGTACATGCTATAGTTAAAGGTCGCTATATATAATTTCTTATAGTCACAGCTTTTTATGTGAATTCTCAAGTGCCACTGATAGAAAAATGAAAGCCAGGTTAGAGATAATGGAGTTCTGTGCTGAGATGGCTTTCTGCATTACTCCCTTTGGAAGCATCTTCGTGGTTTAGTACCTTATATAAAATGTCGTACATTTCCACAAATGGCTGATAGCAGGAAAGATGTGGAATTGTCTCAGGACAAAAACGTTATTTTTAGAGCCCTGTATTGTCTCCTTGGCATCAATTTTCAGTAATACTTGATATTAATATGACATACGTAACATATATATAATTGGACTCCTTGCTGCATTGTCTGTACTCTATTCATATTTAGGCTTCTAAGAAGTTAAATATGTACGTGTGGTGACTGATCACAGAACTAAAAAATAGGAAAGAATGTCCTTTAAAATTTCTTTTAACATCGATTAGAAAATAGACTGTGCTGCTAATTATTGTGTAAGAGGACATAGTTCTCATTAGGTAGGGGTGACCATGCAATACAGTTTATCCTGTCATGGTTTCCTATCATTGAGGAAGAGAAATCAGATATACATCTTTTTGGCTAAGGTGATTCTTTGCTTTATTTACTTTTTTTTTTTTAGGAGTCTGCATGTAGGTTTCATACTTACATGTTAGAAAAGCAATTTTAACTTCTGAATTAGGTTTTCAATGAATCAGTGCTTTTTTAGCTGCATTTAGCTCATTCATAATTAACGACGGTAACTCTCCACAGCCTGATTCATTCACTTTTTAGAAAAAAAGTTTCATTCAGTAATACACTTTTAAACACATTTATCTTTACTGTCACTGCAATTATGAATTTACTAAAAATACCTTGTGAATTAGTGGAATAGTGGAGTAGTGGAGGATTTTTAGCCCAGTAACATTATGTTAAACTCAGGACATGGTGCGGGACAGAGAAATTGAAAAGAAGTAGTTTTTGAAGTATCGCAAATCCATCTCATTTTCTGGCTTTTTTTTTTTTTTCTGCTTTTCATAGCGTAGAGGGAAAAGTATCTCATTTTAAATAGATGTTATTTCTGCCCAACATAGCACCCTGCAGTTATTCATACTGTGCTTATCCCCATATAATTATTAACATTGTGTAAGGGCTCAGCAAGACTCTTCTCATTATCCCTCTCAAATGAGAGCAAAATGAACTACCACTGAGCTACCAAAGAGCTAAAGCACTGTGTGGGAGAGCAGTGTGATGTTTAAAGGGTAATGGGTCCGTTCTGCTGGCTCCTTGAGTGTGCATATGACAATTATCCAGTGAGTGTGCACATGACAATTTTCCACTGAGTGTGCACCAAGCAGAGTGCTAAGTGACACCTAGCATTTGCAAGCCTGAATCTTTCCTGAAATAAAAGCGTGGTCTGAAATGATAGAAAAAGCGAGAGTTTCTCATAGCAGCAACAGGCTTTATTAGCAAAGGTTAGTTCCATCGCAGATGTCCAGCTCCATTGACCTAGGAGGGTTCATACCAGTTTGCAGAGCTCTGGAGCTTACTTCTTGAGCCTTAGCATACTCCAAAGACATAATAAGATCTGTTCCTGACTGCAGAATGTAGTCAATTCAAAGTCCAATTTCTATTGATCTGTAATGGAGCTGACTTCCTTGAGGGCATGTCTTATGCAGGTAGCATAATCTGTAGCATCCCTGAGTTTCACCTAGGAGGAAACACTGAAGCACAGCCTCAACCCTGACCAAAAGTAGCTCTTGGTAGCTCTTCTGGATGGCAGGACTTTGAGATCTGACCGCTGAATCTCGTCTACTATAAAACGGATGACCAGAGCAACTCCTTAGGAACTCATGATTGCTCTGGTTAAGATAAATGAACATGTAAATCAATAAAATGTGCTCAGCCCCCTTTCCCAAGAATATTTTTATCCAAGAACCAGAGTCTTACTCTGATATATAGTTATTTAGAAATAATATGCCCTCTAAAGGAGATATTTGTAAATAAATACTATCAGATTAAATAGCTATTTAATCAAATAACTGGGAAGTATTGAAGGTCAAATATCTGCATACATTGTAGCCTTCATATGTATAAAATACACTCTTCCAGAATCAGGTTATAATCTCATTTCATTCCACACAAGTGGGCATAATTCTATGGAAGAACGTTTTACATCGAAGTTTTCCTCTTGAAGTTTGTGAATTACTTAGACTAGAATAAAAATGGTTAAAGCTAATGCTTTTCATTGGATTATGCTTTATTAATCATATCAACCAACAAGTACTCATTTATCTATGCAAAATTTAAAGATTTTAAAAGGGAAATGTAATTTAACCTAAAGATCTGAAACCATCTGTAGAATTATGTCTCTGAGTCTTCAGAGCTGTTCCTGTCGGTTGGTGCGACTCAGAGATCATGCTGCAGTGTACTCTGGATATCTCCTCTCACAGACTTCTCAGAAACTACTGCAAATCAAGTTAGTATCATCATCTTGTACCCAACATCTTGTACCTTTTCTAAGGACATCTGGTTTTAGTAACATCTTGAAATTCAACACGAATTTAGATTGTGGTAGTTGTATACTAAGGTTAAGATGTAAACTTTTTACAAATAATTTTAAATGTTAAAACTACATTTTTAATGTTACTTCAGCTTTGTATTAAGAAGGTATTCACCCATACAGCTAGCAAGAACCAAAATAACCAAATAACAGGAAATGTGAAAAGGGGAAATATAAAGCAGAAAGTTGTCTGCTCTTGCATTAAAGAGGAACCAGGTTTTGATTACATCATGTTTATTTTCTCATTGCATGTAGGATTTTGTGGTGATGAGTTTAGGAGATTATTCCAATTCTGACAAAATTCTCTGCAGCCTTGCTTGTGAGTGTAATTTTGGTAAATGTGTCATTTCTTAACTCAGACAAAACATTAATGACTAGTGAACTTTTTTGTTTGGGTTGCTCACTCCCCTCCAAAAAAAAAAACCTCCAAACACACACACATGAATAAATAAAGAATAAATAAAAGCCCCACAAAAACAAATGAAAAAAAAGCAACAACCCTAAACTAAAACCAGAACAACCAAAACACCAACAAACTAACCTATAATAGTGTATTTCCTAGTGTCAGTTGTTCAGGGTTGTTTAATAATAAAGATGTAAGGAGATAAATAGAGACAATTTTATAAATGTTCCACTGGAAATATAAGGGAGCAAGGCAAAGAAACATGGAGATATAGAAATATAGCAATATGGCTCGGGGAAATGACAAAAGAAAAGAAGGAAACAGACATCAAGGACTAGCAACATGTGGACAGAAGAGAAAGGAATAACAGCAACCTAATGTATAATATGGGACGGACCTGCAAAACTTAACATTCAATTTCTTTTCTTGTTAAATTTAGAATTTAACTGTATATGATAGGAGCAGCAAAATAAGAGCTGATGGGATACTGCAAGTCATTATTTACAATTTAGTGGCCAGGGTTTATTAGCTTAATTTCTCATTGTAGTTGCAGACATTTGCAATCATCCCAGTGCATCCCATTATTGAAATGACATCTTATTCATATGAATCGTCTAGAAAAAATTGAGTACAAAGGAACAAAGCTAATAAATTCTGAGAATTTAAATCATTCCATGCTGCTTCCTGAAACACATAAATCACTTTGAAACAAATGCCAAAATTGTTTAAAAGCTAGGTAATTAATGAAATTTTGTCTTTTGGAGTTGAGAAGACTCATAATTGTCACTGAAGTATTGAAAGAGGCTTGTGTAATTGTTCTGTTTGTTCCTTACATATAGGAAGAAGAAAACCATCAATAAGTCAAAGTATGAAGGAATAACAACTAGAATTATAGGGAAAAGAAAGTACAAGAACTGAACAAAACCACAATGGATAACAGAACTGGTATTCCAACCAATAGAAGGAAGAGGCTTAATCGTCCTTGTAAGCAGGTGTGGTGAGTTTGGAGCACCTGAAAAGCTTTATCATAATGTGAGTTCCTTGGGGAGCAGGTACTGTCCTGGATGTGAAGTTAGCTCTTGCAGAGAATGGAGGAATATTGTGGAAGAATGTGATTCTAGTGTAGCACTTGAAAGGTCTGATCCTCTAGGAATTAGAGGAAAATAATTAATTGTACTTCAGTGAAGTAAGCATCTGTGAAAAAACATGTAATTTTAACGTGGGTGAAGAATGAATTTGTTTCAGGGGTCCTTCAATAATGCAATATGCTTTAATGTACTTTGAGGTTGACAGTAAGTGAGCTGCTGCCCTGGGAGCTTATCTGCTATAAATGGCTGAGGAGAGGAGCTGGGGTATGGGGGAAATATGAATGTCCAGTGGAATGCGTTATATGCTCTGTTGCATGATACATCAGATGAGGAGTTTGGCAGACATAGAGAAGTCTTTCAGCAGCTCTGACTGAGCGCAAGTGAGGCATTGGAATTGTTGCCAACCCCAGGAGCACAGCACGTGCAAGACGTATGAAGAAAAAGTCTGATGGGTTGAACACAGGAATGTGAGGGGCCCATTGGGCTGCAGACTGGAAGTGCTTGCTTTGTTTAGCAATACAAATGCTTGGTGTCTGTCCATGTATTTTGCAATAAATAGCAGGGAAGAAGATAAAAGTCTTTTTTAAAAAAAAAAAATATATATATATATAGAGAGAGAGAGAGAGAGAGAGAGATATCTCTATATAAGCAAGCTGTCTGTAAATCTAGGCTTGTGGGAAGCTCATAATGTGCAGGTAAGGTCTTTAGGTTTTCTTTTTGTTTTGGTGTTTTTTTTTTTTTTTTATTATTATTATTATTATTATTATTATTATTTTTTTTTTTTTTAAGTTTAACTTCTAGTTCTCAGGTCTGGTGATTCAAAGCCTGGTAGCTCGCAGCATCTCAAGGCTGAATCTGAAAGGACTACAACAGCTCACCCTGTCTTCCTGGAAACTTAGGGGCCAGCTCTGTTTGCATGCTGCCTTTTATTTCTATGTAAGAAACACATCTTAAAATGAGGATTTTTTTCTTCTCTTCGGTAAGTTCTGACTGAGCAGACCAAAACCGCCACCTAGTGAGGATAGTCTCCCAGATCTCTCATTTCAGGCTTTCTACTGCAGTTACAATTGAGTCAACTATATTTGTGAAGTATTTTGCTACGTTGCTTTGACTGGAGATGCTACGTCATTTGTTCTGTGCAGGAACAAATTAAGTAGAAATTAATTTGCTGAGCAGAAAAATAGGCATTTTATAGAAAGTGTGTACCAAGCATAGAGATAACTATCACCTCCGTACGCAACTACAACTTGATTACTTGAATGTCTTTGCAGTATAGTTACAGGGGTCTTGAGGAAAAGGCTACACTCAGTGTCTGAACTGGGTATCTTATGTTTCCTATGTGGGTTGTGCTTTGAAGAGTCTCTGGGCTCTTGGTCCTCGTTTCTTTGAAAGAAATGCTAGAAACAGGCAAACTGTGTAATTGGCTGAAATCCACAGAAGTATCTGGAAGTGGTTTCATCTTTAATGTCTTTGTAATCAGTTAAAATGAATGTACAACAGTGATAAACCTATACAGACCGAGTTAGCAAATTTTGTAAATGCTTTCAGTTAAATCCACTTCATAGGGTTTTTGAATCCTCACTTCTGTACTCTATCACTTTCCTCTTATTTCTATTCTGATGCCTTTTTGTGGCTTACTTCCTGTTATTGTACAGAAATAAAAAGAACAAGCTTCAAAAAAAAAATCTTATTTTGATCAAAGTGTCAAGATTTTATTAAAAATAATGACATTTAAAATGTAGTTTACTTAGAATTCGTTTCCTCCACTGCTTCATTTAGGTATATAACAGTCGTAATTTCAAGACTCTCTTTCTGCAGTGATAAAACACGAGGAAAGGGAAACTATGAGAACCTCCAGGTATTCATAATTGTAACATAGAGTTGTAACTTTTAAATAACCACATGAAAAACTTCTGGTGAACTCATGACTGAAAATAACGGAAACTATTGCCTTTTACTTTCCTTGGTAGAGTTTGAGTTATGGTGATAACTGTTCCTTTGTTTTCAAAGCTACATATGCCAGGCCCATCTGAAGTCAATTTTTGAATCTACTAATGATGTAGAAGGGATAAAAATAATAATGAAAAAAAAAAAACTTCAGAGCTGAATTTTTCTTTTTCCAAAGGAGTTAATTTTAAACTGCTAAATGCTACTGCCTAAATTTATTTCCTGCTTTCCTCAGTTATAAGTCTTCCAAGTGTGAATGTTAGACTTACTGAAGAAATGTGTTACTCAAACAGAACATTACAGGAGAATTGACAACAGCTGTAAATTTCAGTGCAGCTCTAAACAGACTCACCAGGAATTCCTTGAGAATATATACGCTGCAGTATTTTACTAGTTTTATGTTCCTGTAGAGATATGTAGACTGGACTGTGACTGTGCATTGTGCACTGATAGCCATGCAGACAGGTAAGGAAGACTGGCATTATTCTTGTTAAAATAGGTGAGTAGGAAATTGTTGTATTTCACATGTCTGGCACTAATGCTGTAAAAAATGTGAGTGTGAAAGCAATATTGTTTTCCTGTACAAAATCGTGGTCTGAAACAGTTACTTTGGTTATACTTCTGTACAATGCACAGAATCTGTTGGTTACTGAGTGTTCAGATGGGCATGTGTACATGCACACTGCATGCCAGGAAGTTTGGGTCATTTCTGCCTTCGTGGGATTACTGTCAATGCATCAGTATTCATATTTAGTTTGACCTTTTGTGTATTCTAAGAGGGAGTAGAAACCTTAGTTTGCTGACTGCTATTTAGTGCGTTGCAGTCCCTTAGAATGAGTAAGGCATACAGGTGAAGCCACGTTTATTCTCTCTTCAAAATTAATCTTATAAATTGATACTTGGAATAATTGGATTTTCTCTTGCCCTCCAAGTCTTAAGTGGTTTTTTTGCTGTTGTGTTGTTTTTTGTTGTTTTTTTTTTTTTTTAAACTGTCCTTCTCCTTAAAGAGTTCTTGGTTCTACTAAGGTGAAAGCTATCTCAAAAGATGAGTGGCTGTAAACCAACCTGCTTCCTGAGGCCCTAGAGATATCGTATGTGAGAGCTCTGTGAAGCATAGTGTAGCAGGTACAGTGAGGTGTCAAGGGAAAAAGAGGAAAATTGAAAAAGGGTTGTGTCCCCATGGCTTTGGGACATGTTGATTGCACCTCTCCTGTAGACTGCGACTTTCTGGATTTAGTACTAGCCTTGACGTCTGCAGTGGCAGATGAAGAAAACTGAAGGGAGGATTCTTCTAATAGCTTAATATATCTCTGGATTAGGGCTGAAATCAAGGCACAAATAACTGTGGTAAAATGCTAGAAGTTTGAAATATTTCTAGGTGTCATTCTTCATGTGGGACAAGAAAAACAGTCGTTACTTCACATACCTGTTGTTAAAGGGGAGGAAACTTTTAAATTGTGAGAAACAAAAGGTAAGGTCATGGTTTCACAAGTCAAAGCTTCATCTGAAATTGAATATAGCACATTTGAGGATATTACCAGGAGCTGTTGGAAAAAGACAATAAGTGATTGCTTATGATGAATGATCCTCAGTATCTCATCTAAAGGACAGTGTACCACATCTAGGTATCTAAAGATCCACAGTAAAAACTTTGAGGTTCAGTGACTTTTGTGACAGACTTAAAACTAAATGTTATGTTTATGTGTGTAATTATATGTTACCAGACACCAGTTCAGTATCTGACTGCAGTTCAACGAAATCTGTCACCACCTTAGTTTTTCATCTAGCAACAGATTTTGTGTTCACTAGGGAAGAAGAACAAGAAAAGAAAAAGAATCTGTTGTCCCTGATATTGAACCTTTAACCAAGTTGTTGTTGCTATAGCAATAATATTTCTAAAAATACTAAATTTAAAGTAACAGCTTGTAAGAGATTTTTTTTTTTCCTTGAGGTCTCTCACACTCCACTTAAAGAGGCTGGATAGCTGTATTTTCTGTCAACAAAATAATTAAAAAAAAAAAAAAGCAAAAAAGTGGGGTGACCTATTTTTCCTTTAGGCTAGCATTATATCAGTAAAACAGACATTGTAGTGCAGCTGTAGAAAAACATAGAAACATTTAGAAGATGCACAAGAACTCTTTATTGGTATCACTATTCCCCACCCTCTATCAGTACTAGGCCATGGCTTTTCAGATGTGGTACAGGGCAGCGGGTGAAACTGGGCAGGATTAGGGTGCCATTTCACAGGGCTCTGGAACTACAGGTGACTGATGTCTCATGGAAGGAAAACCCTGGACATCTTCAGTGGGTGCAGCAGTCACTCCAGTCTCCTGATATATACAGAACCACACTTCAGTTCCCTTTCTTAAGTGCTGGTACCAAGCTCTGTAACACTTACACTCCTTTATCCTCTCTATTCTGAGTGGAAACTGGGAGCAAATGAAGGAGATGGTGCTTTGCTATGTTAGAAACTGGAGAACTAGACCAGTGACAACACTGGTGTTGGTAAGCAATGTGAATAGTGGCATGTAGCTAAACTATGGCACTGTACTCCTTTCCTTACTGGTATAAAAGAGTAACAGTCTCAGAAACTTGTCATTGGAGTAGTTAGAATCATTTTTAAATGTCATTCTCTGTGAGTGGAAACAGGAACTGGAATATAGCTGAAATTCAAGCTTCTTTTTCTCAGTTGCTCTGAAGTCAAATGTGTTAGAGACTCAGAAAAAAGTTAAGTGAGAGTGTCTGTTAGTCCCTGTTAGTCCACAGCTGTGTGAGTCAGGTCTGATGTTAAGATGTGTTGTTGGATCAGAAAAAAAAACAATGATCTGCACTGTGAATGTCATGAGACAGCTTGTGGCTAGGATTCTAGGAAACACAGCTCAAATGAAGACTGAAATTGCACCAGCAAAGTCACTACAATTCCCTGAAAAACTCCTAACTTAAGAAGTTGCATTATATCTTTGGACTACTGGAAGGTAGATTCTGCTTGAAGTATATTATTGATATATAAATTCATCTCTGCTGTTATTGTGCTGAAAACAGTATTGTTTAGCACTGACATTTCATACACTAGTTATTAAATAAGTTACCATCATAATCCTTTAATTATCCATATTCTTATTGAATATCTTGAGAAGAGAGACAGTTACTAGTGTCTCCTCAAAGTCATACATTAGTGATTTTAGGACTTGTCTGTCAGGAAAAGAATGGAATTTGAATTCATTTATTTCTTCTTGCCATTAAATAGATCTTTGGAATTTATAAACTCTTTGGTGTAAGAAATGTTCTTGCTTTTGAAGGAGTTTCTGTGAACTTGTGTCTGATCGTTTTACTGCAGAGCTACTAGGAGTTTTATACAAAATATTCAGTAATAGTACGTGGATTGAAGCCTTCATGAAGACATTTATTTTTCACTGTTGTATTCTGCTATTGTGTGATTCTGAAAAAATATAGATGTTTATTTTCATACAGTAAATTTGATCCAGCTGGGACAAACAAATTTGGAGTGAGAATGAAAAAGAGTGCAAATCTTTAGCTGTGTAAAAGTATTGAAGTAAATACAGAAGTGATTGAAGTACAGGGCATTGCAGTCTCCACATCTCAGCTTCCTCATTTTAACAAACAGTAAACAGATAAAGCTAGCATTTCATAACAGCCGAAGACATTAGGTACCTATGTTTTATTTTCCTGAAGTGGACCCCTAATTTATCTGAGTTTCTTCATGAAGCCCAGCCTACGGGCCGGCTGTTGTCATTGATTTCCTTTATCTCAAAATGATCTTCAGTAAGGTATGGAGGGACTATAAGAACTGATGTGATTAAAAAAACATTCATAAGTGGTATTGAAAGTTGATCCAAGCTAAGGTTTTGATAAACAATGGTGGAGAACTTTAAGGTATAAAATTACAGGGCCAAATTTTGTGGAAGTGAAGCTCTTTGAGCAGGATCAGGACCTTGAATATACACACACTGCGGTCTCTTCCCCTGCCTTCTTGGATTTGGCTGCCTGTGAGGAGGCCAGTGCTGGCATGGCGCTGCCATGCAACCTGGACCAGGCTGCTGGTAGAAGTTATGTGAGAAGAAGTTGGAGGATTCTTGATGGCAATTCCCCCTCCTTGGAACAGGAGTTACTTGTCAGCTCAAGCACTTACCATGCTGAGCTACATCTCAGAAACACAGTGTCTGGCCTTGTACCTCACTGAACCTGACTTCAGCTTGCTGCCTTGGCTTTTCATCTCAACCTCAGAATGCCTTGTCACTATGGATTTGTCTAGGGCTGCTGGTTGGTGCTGGTTACCATCACCAGATCTGATCTGCACACCTTGCTTGGGTGCTGTGGAACTGCACAGCTCCACATTCAGCTTTCTGGTTCCTGGTTCCCTGTCCCTTGCAGAGCAGCCAGCTCTGACACATTAAACTTGAATAAACTTTGTTGTTTAGCTTTAGTTGTCATTATCCCTTATTTAGGATAACTGTAAACCCCAACATTTCCAACTTTTTTTGCATGTAGAAGGTGTAGGAATAAATTACTGAGATTTTTTTTTTTTTTTCCCCATGAAGCTACAGGGAGTCTTAGTTCTGCTTTTATTCCAGAGCTGCAGTGAAAATTCATCCTATCACATAACACATTATGTTCTTAGGTTAGTATAGGGACACATCTGTGATGAAGCAATTTGCACTGTTTGCATTCGTTTTCTTTCATAATATATAAAATGGAGTTAGAGAAAAAAGCACATCAAAACAAAATCCAGTATAAAGATTGAAGGAAACAAAGAAGGGAAAGGAATATAACTATTTAAAGAGGAAGGTAGCAGCCAGAGTAATGACACAAATGTTTATAGAAGTTCATAGCATCACGTGATAATTCTGTTTGGAAGGGACCTAAGGGAGTCTCTAGTTCAATTTCCTGTTCCGAACAAGGTCTGCTATGAGGCCAGATGAGGTTGCTCAGGGCTTTGTCCAGTTTGATCTAGAAAATCTGCAAGGATGGAGCATGCAGGACTTCTTGCTGCCACATGCCCCAATGCTTGACAGTCCTCATAGTTCAAAAAAATTTACTTTTATCAACTTTGATCCTTCTTGCTTTGAGTTATGTACAATTTCTTGTCCTGCTACGTACTGCTGTGAAAAGTGGCTCCATCTTCTCAACACTCTTTGCAGGTATAGCAAGACTGCCATTAGGACCCCCAAAGTCTTCTCTTCTCCAGGCTAAACGTGCCCAGTGTCCTCAGCCTCTCAAGTTCCCATCTCAGAGTGTGAAATGAGTAAAAAATATAAATACATGTAATCAGGAACAGTGGAATGAAAGTGGGTTTTTGTAATGGAGATATTTTCTGTGCAGAGGGATCTTGTTTAAGAATTTCCATGCTGACTGTGAGTACAGTATGCTGGTCGTTCAAGTATAATGCCAGTCCTGGATGTGTGCTGAAAAATGCAGGTCAAAATTCTTTCCATTACAGACTTGCTAGAGGGACATTTTTGGTGGAAATATATATATTTTTTTTAATCCTTTATGAAACTGGGAAATAACCACAACTGAACATTCTTCCTGGAATCTGGCCAAAAGTGAAAAGTTTGTGAAAGGAGACAAATTTTGACCATCTTTTCATGGGAACGTGCAGCCATTGCTGTCTGTGAACCACGCGAACAAATCCCTGCGTTAACAACTCTAATTTTGATCTGTGCTGAACTTCAACCTTTTCAATATTTGTGTTGTTTTATTGCCTTATTCTTTATTGGCTTGTTAGTATTGTTTGTTAGCTTAGTGATTTATTATTTTTATTTAATTTTTTGACTGAGAGTAAGTAAATGAATATAAATCTTTTTGCTCCTTTGACTCTACAAACAAAATTGCACTCCAGATTTCAGTCACAGTAAGCTAGACCAAAGAGAGGCTTTTTCTTTCATGGAGACGTGAAACCTCACCTTCCAATTCTTTCCTTTCTTCCCTGAACATGTGAGGTAAAATTTCACCTTAGTTATCCATCTGTGGCTTGAATTTGGTTCCTTATATGTATTCTAAGTAATGAATCTTCAGTTGTCTGAAATTCAGTATTTGTAATGAAACTGCATGCCATGTGTTAACATACATTAGGACATACATTTCCCAAAAGCTAAAAACGCATAAGAGCAGGTAAGTAACTGTCTACATAAGGTAAACAATTTTAAGAGGTGGTTAACTGGGGAGGTTATGCTGAAGGAGAATTTGAGTCATTACTGAATCATCATAACACTATCAGTTTTTCTGCTCTTTATCAATCATTTGAATATTCTGTGTGTGCATTTTTCATTCATTTCTATCACAGTACTGATTTAAGAAAAAAATCATACAGAAGAATCTTTCTCAGATGAACTTTAAGATTTCTGTTAAAACTGAAAAACTAGATTGAAAGGACTTCAGCCTTCTTGCAGCTAAGTACAAGTGTACTGAGTATATGGGCTAGCTAGCAAGCTGAGACAGGAGGACGTTCTTCAGGGGACCCTCTGTAATTCTGTCAGCATATCATGTTCATTTTCCTTGGCTGTTTGTTAACACTGATTTACATAACACACCTGATTTTAAGAAATGTTATGAGAAATGCTCCCTGACTTAACTGACCTGCAATATATTCTTATTAGTTCCAGCTACTGGTTTCACCTAGATTAGAGTACTTTGGAGTTGTTTACTTAGATACAAGCAAGGGAAGATTTATTTTTACTTTTTTTCCCTTTACGTTATCCACTTTTTCTTTGACTGTGCTCTCACAGATGTCTTACAGAGTTTCAGTTTCACAGGAAGATCTGTAGGTGACCAGTGCGTTGCTCTTTGTAGCAGAACTACACAGAGCATGTTCTTCTGGTTGGTTTCCTTCAGGCTTTTGTAGGTGTAAGCAACACCTGAGCAAATTCAGAATGTCTGTTCGTGCAGTTTCACTCACAAAGCAATAAAGAATGGGATCAGCAATGCAATTCAAACTTGTAAAGGCTTGTGTGATTCTGTAGATTTTATAAATTGACTGTAAAAGCTGTAGGTTAGAGGTCTGAGGTTCTTTGATGCTCCGAATAAGCAATACAACATGATAAGGAGTGAAACAAATAATGAAAGTAACTGTGATATTCAGTATAAGTTTCTTGATTTTTTTCTTCTCTTCATTTACTGTGGCTTGATTACATCTCACTGCTTGGTAGATTTTATGGTAGCAAAACAAAATGATTATCAAAGGGAGCAGGTACCCTGAGCATATCCGGAATAAGTTCAGCTGTGCCTGCCACCATTCCAGGGGGTATTTATCATAACATAATATATGATTAGTAGAATTGCAAGGATCATTAAATACTTCTTTATTCATCAGTATAACTGAATTAAAGGTACCTTCCAGAAGCCAAACAATAATGCTGACAATCAGTGAAATTCTTCTTGTACGTAAGTGCTGGAACTTCAGGGGGTGAACTAATGCCAGGTACCTATCGAGAGAGATGCAAGCAAGAAATGCAGTGCTGGTGTAAAAATTCATGTATGTAAGGAAGGCAGAAAACTGGCAAAGCCTGGCAGAGAGTGTCCAGTTGTCTCCATTCCAGGCATAATCAATCCACAAAGGCAGAATCACAGAGTACAAAAGGTCAGCCAGGGACAGACTAAATAGGTAGACTGCCAACTCATTCTTTTTCCTCACCTGAATGCAAGACACGTAGAGGGATATGCAGTTGATGGGAATACTGATCACCATCACAGTGCTGTACACAAATGGAAACAAATACTTATCCAGGGTGTGATCATCATGGCACTTAACAGTGTTGTTCATTGTCCACCATATGTAGTTTTGGGCTAATTCCAGCCCAGATACAATAAAAAAACAAGCCTGTAGTCTGATTGGTGCTCATCTGTTAGTTTTTCAGGATGTGGTTGGTATGATTCCATCTTTCTGTTGGAGGGAAAAAAAAAATAATCAGCTACTACAATGTTTTTGGGCTTCTTTATGGAATTTTTTTGTTTTTTTCTTTTTGTAGGAGATCAAAAGATTTAAAAATCTCTAGCTGGACACATGCAGGGGAAGAATCCCAATGTCTAAGAAGGTCAAAGTTAGTCAGACACAATTTTATACAGCGAAAGTAGATTGAGTGTCTGAAACACACCCAGAAAGATAGAGTCCTGCAGTCACAGCTCTCTCCTGTGAGAAAGTTTTGGAGAGTACACCACAGGAGAGAAAAAAAAAAAAAAAAAAAAAAAAGAATAAGGTTCTGGCAGATTTTGTATCCCTGATGCCCTACTCCTCTTTAAAATAATGGTGAGGCAAGGATAGCATGATGGGGATTCAGATACCTACAGCTGTTGGGATCTGCTCGGAAGAGAACAAGTGGCCAAGCTGTACCCATATTATGAATCATTCTTGATGCATCCTTACGCTTCCTTCTCTCTTCACTCGTATGCAATCCCCCAGTAACTTGTCATGCTATTCCAGCAAAGGTTACTGCATGTCCAGGAATATTTATGTGAAATATGTCAAGCTATTGGATTCTTGAATGCATGGGAAAATCTGTTATGCCCAAGACTCCAATGAGACACTGTCTGAGTACAGTTTCTCATTTACACTTCTTTCCTCTAAGAAACTGTGCTTGCCTTGCATGAGTTTGTAAAACCAGCAGTTAAGTTCATCCTAGGCACTAACAGAACCATGGGTGTCAATAGTTTTGGCATGAAAATACCAGTTAAATGGTAGCCTCAATAAGAGCACTGCAACTGCTCGTGTTCGTGTTCAACTAACGTGTTCAAAGGAGGGCAACAAAGCTGGTGAGGGGTCTGGAACACAGGCCATATGAGGAGAGGCTGAAGGAGCTGGGAATGTTCAGTCTGGAGAAGAGGAGGTTCAGGGGAGACCTCATTGCTCTCTATAACTTCCTGAAGGGAGGCTGTAGTGAGCTGGGGGTCGGCCTCTTCTCTTGTGTCATTAGTGATAGGACTAGGGGGAATGGCTTCAAGCTACGGCAGGGGAGATTCAGGCTGGACATGAGGAAGTATTACTTTTCAGAAAGGGTGGTCAGGCACTGGAACGGACTGCCCAGGGAGGTGGTGGAGTCACCGACCCTGGGGGTGTTCAAGGAAAGACTGGATGTTGTGTTGAGGGACATGGTTTAGTGGGAGCTATTGGGAATAGGTGAACGGTTGGACTGGGTGATCTTTTAGGTCTTTTCCAACCTTGGTGATTCTATGATTCTAACTGAAAAAGTTGGGTGCATAGGTTTTGGAAGCACTTATATGAGTTGACCTTTCAGTAAGAAAGGGGGTACAACCATACATATGAGACAGTTGGCAATCACTAATTATATCATGCCTCTGTCATTTGGAAACACCAGGTGTGGTCTAGCTCTGCTGATAAATATAACAACTGCTTCAGAAATCACCTCTAGCAACTCATCTCTGTTGTGAGCCTAGAATATCAGCGGAGGAGATGAAGAGGCTGTAGAATGAGTAAGTTGTAAGATGGAACTGCTTGCCAGTTCAAACTGAAGACAGTTTGTGGTATAGGAATTTTCCTAAATGATGGGTAAACTCATGCTGCCCTTATGAGTCCACATGGATGCATGTGGAGGTTTGTGGGTTTGTCAGAGAAATCCATGTAGGCTCAGTGAATGTTGAGAGGTTATTACGTGGATGTCTTTTTTCTATTGAGAAATTCTCACTGATATATACGTATATATATACGTATTTTTAATGGAGCAATGAGAGAACTGGCCAGAAAGAACAAACTTCATTTTAACAGCCAGTGCTTTACTTGATCAAGTTGGCTCACTTTTCACAGTTAGTCGTAAAATCACTCACGTGCTTGAAACGCAATGAAAATTCTTGAGGACTTGTCAATCTGTTGAAGTGAGAAACTTTACTTACAAGATGACTATTTAAGAAAATTCAGTGTGTGTATGCAAGACACACATAATATATCTGCTACTCGGTGTGGTTTGTTTTATTAAAACCGCATGGTAAATAGGGCATCTTAAGCTTACCAGCAGAGATAAGCATCACAAATTAAAATTCAAGCCTAGAAATGGGATCTCAGGGTTTTTCTGGCCCACTTTTCACAAAAGCAAAGCAAATGATTTCAGACTGATTAGATAAATAACAGATTAAATACCTCTCTTCTTCTAAGCGCTTTTTATTGTCTTTTTTTTCTTTTTTTTTTTTTAATCTGTGACAAACCCTGCAGGGAAACATACCCCTTGAGAAGCATGTATGTAATTCAGCAGTAAGTGCATGAGGCAGTGTTTACATTTGTCATGTGATTGAGAAATAGGAATTCCTTTTCCTTCCCCCAAAATGTCTTTCTCCATTGTTAATTGACTTGTATTACAGACTCAACATCCTTACAAGCTCCTGACTTGTCTCCACAGGTGGCTTTATCAGCTCGTTCCTACTGATTTACAGATCAATAAACCCAGTTTCAACTATTTACTCATTGTTTTTAACAGTTTTCATCTACTCATCTCACTGATCATAAGGTAAACATACTTGTCAGTATGTTGCACCTGTCTGAACAAACTGTGTGTTCTTCAAGGCAAGATCGTGTTTTGCTCTCCTGCCACCTGCCTTAAGGAATGAACAATGTAAGCAATAACTGGATAATGGCTGGGACACTGAAGATAATATTAAACAGGAGAAAAAAAAAAAGCAAAAAAAAAAGCAAGCTGAGATCACATGAAATTTCCCACCTTGTCAGTTTTTCTGTCCTTCATGTTCACAGTTCACAGCACCTCATGGCTTTCTTTTCAAACAGTATCTTCAACAGTTTCTATGGACCCAGGAGGCCATCTGAACTTCCCAGGTAATTCATGTCTCAACTTTAATGACACACTATCAATGCTACTCATATGAGGACATGCTAAAAAGTGTGTCATTATGGTATGTATTGATGACCTATAATGAAATGTGTCACAGAGCCAGCAAGTGAAGAATATTACAACATACACTGTAGTTTCTTGAGCAAAAACATAAAAGCAGAAAGATCTGTTTCGCAACTGATTGCAACACATTTCTTTATAGCTATCTGAGATCTTATGTTAGGGGAGCCTTTTTATATCATACTTCCTTGCTTAGCACTTCTCTGATAATTATGACTGTGTAATGTAAAATGATTTGCCTTACCTGAAAATACAGTCTGAAGCTTGAAAACTTTTCTCATCTTCTGAGTACATCTGCTAGTTTTGTCCTTAGTATATTTCTCAATAGTCAAAGCTCTCTTTTAGACCAATGATTGAATGACCATCATTGTCCCAAAATCTTTGCCATTTTGCTACAGAAAATCTGCTATTAAGAGAACTCTGGAGAAAAAAAAGTAACTTGCAGTCAGATGTAAAATTTAGAGAAATGATCTACTATATGTTATATTTCAAGTAATGTATGGAAACAAGCTTATAAATTAACTTCAGGAATATTACATAATGTATTGGTATTGATTTATTTCCACATAATCTAATTTAGATTCAAAGATTTCACAATCTCACAATCTGACAGTTTATAACATTTTGAATGTAACAAATATACACTTATCCTTTCAGAAACACAAATACAAATGGATGTTCCATACTTTTATCTGTAAAAGCTCTATGGGAAAGCTGGAAGAGTATTTTTAAAAAAAAATTCCAATAAATCTGCCATCGTGTGGAAAATTATGAAAGATGGAGCAGACTGTGAGAATTTTGTGTTAAAAATAGGAAAGTTTGGTCACTAAAACCACCAATTTAATTTTGGAAACATCCACAATTGACACATTTTCACTACATGTCCTTCATTAAAGTTCAGTTTTAAAAAAGGGGAAGTTGAGTAAGCAGTATATCACATTATACGATGATAGATTTTTGCATGTACTTGGCTTTTTAGATCAGACTCAAATAAAGAAAACACTTATCATATCGGCTAAATCAGTAGAGTAGTTGCTGTGCTAATGTCACTGTGTCATCAGCCATAAGATGGAAGGACAGATTATTTTTTTATTTCCTTTTTTCTCTAAACAAGTTCAACGAAGTAAATTTTGCTCACAGCTCGCTGAGATTCAGTAGAAACTCAATTGGGTATGAAAGAATTCAGCCTTTTTAACTTCGAGATACACTTCAGGCATTTTTTTTTTATAAAGCATAGAGATTTCATTGATGTAACCAAATAGAAATATGTACATATATATATATACTTTAGAACATGGACCACACAAATGAACATCATTTTGCTATAAGTTTCTGTGCATCAAGTTTTCTTCTGTGTGCATAGAAAGATGCTGTAGAAAGTATTTTCATGTTCATGATGACTGGTACTCTAGCATCTAGGAAGCTACTTTTAGAGCAGCTTGATTTTTTGCCAGGTATTAAGAATGGTGTATATTCTCATAAATAAGGCTGAGTACCTTGTTAATGACATAAAATACTAAAGAACAATAACAGAAGAGTGACTGGAATGCCTTGTGAGGCAATTTTACAGTGAGTACAGGAAAGCTCAGTATCCTCAAAACTCATGCCCGAATCCTTCCATCCTTTCCTCCCTCTTTCTCTGAGCAATAGGTATTTTGATCATGGCAGTACTATTACAACAATTAATCAAGCTGTCATGTCTTTTCTAACACATTCTTTTGAAGTTATTTGTCCTTGTACTTTTTTAACTTTTAAGTGAAATATTTCACTCGTGTTGGGGGATGGAATATTACTTCCCCCAGAGCAGTTTTTCCAGCATCTTTTTGTGTCTCTTCTTGTTGCATGATATCAGCATCACATTAAAGGAGAGCTGCAATAAAACCTGTACCACAACATAAATAGTCTATTCATTGACTTCCTGAAGTGTGTGCACTTACCTAGAGAATCAAATGTTCCCACAGAGCAGTTTTACTCCTCTACCATCAGTAGGGTAATCAGGGTCTGGTTCTGAGAAGAGAAACTGCTTCAACAGATAAAGTAAGAGGAAGCTGCTCTTGGGTGCGCTAATGAAGCAACAGCTCACAAGCCTTTTGATTTTTTTCTTTTCCTTTTTTTTCTTTTTTTAGACAATGTACTCATATGGAAATATGAAAAACGATGGTAGCCAGTTTGGTAAATCTTTTTTTTTTTTTTTTTTTTTTTGTAAATTTAGAAAAGTTTTAATGAAAATATTGCCAAACTGCATGAGTGGAGTGTATTACAAACCCCTTATTTAGGACACAATGCATTATGCAGAGAAATAATACACAGAAATAAAACACTGGTTTTTTTTTTGTTTTCGTTTTTGTTTTTTTTAATTTGTATGTGTTCAATATATAGAAGCTTTTTCTGACCAAAAGATTTTGCACTTGCTGTTCCCTAAAGATTTATTACAGAATCAAAGACAAATGTACATATGAGGAATTCATAAAAAATATCATAAAGATTTCAGAAGTTCCTTCAAAAAAATCTAATTATTTTCTGAACCTTTATTACTGTGTTGTTGTTTCTCTTCTGTTTGCTTACTGATGGAAGCAAGTTTGTGAACAGTGCTAGTTAACACAGGATAACAAAAATTTCATGCACTTCAATTTGCATATTTGTGTTTTTTTTAATACAAAATTAACTGTACATTGCTTTTATGGAAGTGATTCTTTTAATAGATAATTAGGTGAAAAAAATGTTATATAGGCACAGTTTGTTCATTCCCTCTGTGCTCAGAATAATTTATCGTGTACTCTGATTTTTTTTATTATTATTATTATTATTTGTAAATTCTGTTTATAATGATTTCTGTCGGCTTCTAAGAAACTGGGTAGAATTTTTAATTGCACATCTATTCAGTAACAAAAAAAACCAATCTATTTGATTATTCAGATGGTAAGGAGAAATGAATCAGACAAATTTAAAAGCTCTAAAATTTGTACTTTTCTGAAAACAGTACCAAGTATCTGCATATTAAATTACTGGATGCAGAGATTTGGCTAGCTCCTTTTTTTCCCAGACAGAGCATGATTTTTTTTTAGTTACATTTTTTTCTACTGATTATCAAACAATTCAATTCCATTTCATGCGATCCTGAACTGGTCTCATAGCGCCCTCCAGCTTGGTGAAATGGAGGCTCTTCAGCACCTTAGCTGGAAGAAGATGGGTTAGTTAAAATTCTAATTCAGAAATTCCGCCAAAGCTTTATTTTCACGGAGACAGAAGTCATTAGACAAAGACCTGTTTCATCACTTTTCACCTGTCTTTTCCTAACATGGCATCTACTAAGAATAATGTCTGGTGGGTAGTTGAGGGTTCCTATAGGTCACTGAAGAGAAAGCAATTTTTATTGTTATTACAAATAGAGAAATGTGGTTGATGTATTTCTGAAGGCCTTTATTGAACAGTTGATGGGGGACTGAAAAATCAAAGGCAGCAAGAGAATATATAATCATTCCATATGTTTCTGGAAGTAAAGTTATATGAAAAAAAAAAAAAAAAATCAAACTCTTTCTTTATTACTTCTTTATTTGCACACTCTATGTACGCAAAGCTGCAGCCTGCTGGAACAAAGGTGAATTAGAACCATCAGCAAATTCTGCCTCTGCCATGACTCACTGTAGCCTGAGGAAGTCACTCTGTGCTTCTACATGTAATAATGACACTATATAGCTCATTTGGGTGTGAGCAGGTTCATTAGTTAATACTTGATATTGCTGTAAAGTGCAAATGTTTCATGAGTGTTTGGTATTGTTATTAAAAAAGAAATAAACAGGAAACAATCAGGAAATGTCATCACTGAGGCATGAAATTCCTCAATGACACAGACAAGATGGGCAGTCCCTCAAATAACAGCATTCTTTGTGAATGGAAACATGAAAAACCAGGGCTTTTCTACAGCATTAACACACTGCCTGCGTGATGTCAGCCACTGCACTTCCCAGTGCCTCATTCCTCCTGAAACATGCGGAACACGAGCTCTGCAGAACACCAATGTCAACAGTCAGAAAGCTCCACTTTAAGGATTTTTATACTATATAATCAGACTGATCAACAGTGTCCCATGGCAAGCAGCTGGAGCTCATCGACCTTCAAGGCCCCTTACTACTCAAGGCGTTCTACGAAAGAACTGACGCCAGCCATCAGTCCTCAGAGTACAGCCTCTCCCTGGGTGCCCTGCGCCCCAGAGCTGCTCCCAGCCACTCCGCCGCTCCTCGTACAAAAGATCAAAGGTCTTTCTCTCACCATGCTGTACCGATCATGCCTACAGCACAAGGGGTTTGGTCACAGCTACTGGTGAGGGCCTAGAAATGGGAGATGTACGTCACTCCCCTTCCAGGAAAACTGTTGGAGGATGTGGATCCTGTAAGAAGAAGCAATTTTGCAGTTGATGAAAGTCACTTTGGCGTAAGTACTGTGAACAGTGCTCACGCTGCAGAGTGCTGTTTTCACAGAGAAGCTCCGTCCACCTGTGATGCAAACACCCTGCCTCACTACACGCCTCCTGAAGCACGCGGCAGCATTCCCACACCTATCATGGTTCCTCAATGGCTTCACTCACTGTTCAGCACCTTCCTCCAGCACGGCAGTACGCCTCCCCAGGGGCCGGGGCTTCTCATGCCCTCTCTCAAAATGGCAGTCACCAGCTTCATTCCGCTGCTGCGCAGTAAGGGCTGAGACGCCATTCCCTATAGTAAAATGGCGGCGAGGATCGCTCGTGCCCCGCCCTCCTCAGGTGATTGCCAGGTTGCGAGGTCACGCGGCGGACGGGGGCGGGGACAGATGCGGGTTGTGAAGGGGCAGGGTGGGGCCGCGAGCAGAGCGGGGCAAGACCGTCGGGATGGAGGTTGTCGGGCGTTCTTTCTGTCCTGCGGCTCTGCTCTGTGCTTGGCTCCTGCTCGGCTCCGGCTGGGGCTTGGGGCCCCCCGGGGTCGTTGCTGCCTACGTGCTGGATGATGCCGGCGGGCTGGGCAGGGAGTTCGACGGGATCGGGGCGATCAGCGGCGGTGGGGTGAGCGGGGAGGGTGTGCGCGGGGCTCTTCGGGACTGGGCTGACATCGTTTCCTCGGGGCTGCCGCAACTGGGGATGGGGTAACCCAGGGGATACCCGGGGGTATCGGCGGGCTGAGGGACTACCGGGGGGATGTGGGGGATGTGGGGCTGGGGAGGCTCTGAGGGCGGCGTGGGTGAGCCGAGGCAGGGAGAGTGCAGGAGAGCTGGTGCAGGTGCTGTGCTTGCGGCTCTGCGGGATCTCCCTGTATCCCTGCCCTCTGGGCTCCCTTTGCTGGTGTCACGGGTGAGCAGGGCTCCTCCAATCTGCAAAAGCAGAACTGTGCAAGTGGAGGGTTAGGAAGAACTTTGTGTTTAGCAAGTTCTTTATGTTGTATTTAATTTTGTAGGATTATTAGTTGTGTGGAATTGCCTAGACCAAAAAATGAAGATGCACTTGGATGTTTGACTGTTAAGGTGTTTGTAATTTTGTTTTCTGTTTTAGGCCACATCTAGACTCCTTGTGAACTACCAAGAACCGTATCGCTCCCAGATCTTAGATTATCTGTTCAAGGTAAGTGCTGTGTTACTGCTGCTCCAACATCTGATTTCATGCAGAGCTTCTTACTGTCACCTGTTGGGATGCCTGTAGTATATTCAGGCCTTCTTAAGGTTAGGCAAGCTCTATCTTGTAAATCTGTTCAAAACTGTTTTTTCAACTTGACACTGAGCGCTGAAGATGAATAGTTATTACCTATCAGTTATAGATGGTTTTGTAGCTAAAAGAGTGGAATGGTTGAGCCCAAAGAGAGTTTAAACCTATTAGGGCAACCCTGGTTTGCCCACCAATTCATTGTGTAGTAAGCTACTCATGCAAGTATATTCCATGAAGAGCTCACTTCTTTTTTTTTTTATGATTAGTAACTATGAATACAACACTTCCATGTATTAAACACTTTTTTTTTTTAGTCTTACTGATTTTATTTTTATTATTATATAAGCTTTTATGCGTTCTTGTGGGATAAATATTTTAACCTTTTTTTATTCCTTTCACATAAAGAATAAACTTTCTAGCTCTTCACAAGAGGGCATGCTCAGGGACATGATCTAGCGGAGGGTTGTTAGGATAGTTTGGTTAGGTTGTGGTTGGACTCAATGATCTTTAAGGTCTTCTCCAACCTGAGCGATTCTATGATTCTAAAAGTTTTGATCCCTCTATGAAATTCTGGGAAGCTCCTTTTTCTGAGAAATAAAACCAACAAATGTTGTCAAGTGTGCAGACTCTAAAACTGAAGGAAAGAGTTTCCTTCCTTCAGAGTATGACAGCTGCTAATGTATAGCTGATAGCTGCTGGCTATACTAAAAGGGTTTTTATCAGAACTTTACATTTTTAGTTGCTGTTCTTGACAGCGTGTGTTTTTTTTTTGTTGTTGTTGCTGGGGGGGTTTTGTTTTTTTTTTTTTTTTTTTTTTTGGCAGCTTATTTCTTCAAATTATTAGGATTTCTCTTATTCCTGTTTTCAATGTGTTTTCATCCTACATTTTGGGTTAATGAGGGCTTTGCTGTTCTATGATTGTAGGAAGTGGATTGGACAGTTCTGATTAGACTACAGATAGTTTATCAATTTTGTGAATCTGGCGGCGTCACTTCAGTAGAATATCTATTCCAGATTAGTAGAAAAAGTGTAGTTACTGCACAAGGAATATTAGTGTTACTGTTTTGTAAGCTGCTTTAAGTAGCAAGTATAACCTGTGGAGTTACTCAACTTAAGGCTATTGCACTGGACAGTAATAACTTGTTTTGCTTTTGGCACTGTAAATTACTCTGCTGAAGGAGAATGTCATGTCACTTTCAAGTACTGCAATCCAAATGGCTGGAGGAAAATAATTTACTGTGTAGCTTGAAATTGGGTAAAGGTTATAGCAAAGAATAATGTATAACTGGGAAGCAAATCCATGTTCTTTGGAAGACCTAAATTGTGTGTTGCGAGTACGAGTTTTCTGAAGGAGTCAGCAGAAATAAGACAAAAGGAAGTCCAGTTGTGAGAGCATGGTATTTAAAAATTTTTTAGTGTTATCTTTCACCAAAACAAAAACTGCTGTGACGTACACGGAAGGAGGCTTTGCCTCTATTTTCTTCTTGTATTTAATGTTGTTCAATTTGTGATAAAGATGGAAAAGGGTATGTGTAGAAGTTTAAAATAAAAGATGGCACAAGGAGAGATGTAAACTGAGGAATACTTGCTTCTTCTTTGAAAAAGTTAAATAATCTTGTAGGCTGAGCAAACTATTGTCCATGTAGGTGTGGGCTTCACTCATATTTTCTTTTAATAAGTTCATTATTAAATCTTAAAACTTACACTAGGATAATTTCATGGAAAAGGCCAGCTGCATTTGTGCTTATTAAAATAATGATTAGTTGTAAATTCTGGCTTGAGCAACTCTAAAACCACCAATTGCAAGAACATAGTAGGAGTTGGATGAATTGTGTATTTAAATTCTGTGTCTTGTCTGCCAGTCAAATGCAAGGGAAATGAGATAGTGGACCAAGAGGCTATTTGTTTCTCAGTATGGCAACTTTTCTTCTCTGGTAACCTGCTAATTACAGAAAAAGTTATTTCTGACACATATATGAGGTCTTTATATCAAAGAAATTTATGAAGGTAGTAGGTTTAATAGTTTGATTATTTTGAAAGAAAGCACTAAGCTTGGCTTACAGTAACATTAAAAATACTTTAATGTTCCTCATAAAGATTATCTTGTCATTAGTCTGATTTCTCTTTGTTGTTTTTGTTTTTTTTTCCAGCCAAATTTTGGTGCTTCTTTACACATTCTCAAAGTAGAGATTGGTGGTGATGGACAATCAACAGGTATAGATTATGCAGGGTTCAGCTTTTCGTTTGCAATGGTGCTGTAAGTAATGTGTCCTGCACCTGTTTCTCTTCAGTTGAGAGATGGAGATGCATGTTATGTAGTTCTACTGAAGTTACACAGAAATATCAGAAACGGTGTCTGCAGACTTGTAAAAGTAATTTATACTCGTGTCTTAGAGATGGTGTTCTCTTCCCCCTGCCTTTCAATATAGAAATCTATAATATGGTAAGTAGTTTGCATTTAGAGAAATGAGTTCTCTGCAGAGCATTTCTCAAATACTGTTTCTGTAATACAAACCCTGTGAAACTTGTGTGGAGCTTAAAAACATGAAAATGCAAAGATCAGAAACAGTTCTCATTTTTAGTTTATTGAGCTGCTACATTTCACTGGGGCTTGATCACTGTTTATCTTTTTTTTTTTTTCTTTCTCCTTATGATCCTATTGCTCTAAATTTCCTGGTGGTTGTTGAGACCAAGATAATCATAAATGCATATTTTAGCATTATCATATCTGGGAACAGGAAATGCCTGATAGCTGATCATGTTCTGTTGCCAAAAAAAAAAAAAAAAAAAAAAAAAAAAAAACCACAAACAAAAAAAAACCCAAAAACACAAAAATGTCCGTCCTCCAAAAAACCAAACATTTATGCTAACTTAACATGCTAACAATGAAGGGTGGCCAGTTTTACATGTTCCCTTCCACTACTCATTTTGCTTTGAAGTGTAGAGCAAAGAATGCGTGAACCGTACTGGAGCTATGTGCTTGACTGCGTATTGTGGCAGTGAGCAATGCAGAAAACTTTATAATGTGCAACAGCTTATGACACAGAAGATAATTGTGAAATGTTTATTTCCTCCCTAGATGGCACTGAACCCTCCCATATGCACTATGAAAATGATGAGAACTACTTCCGAGGTTATGAATGGTGGCTGATGAAAGAAGCTAAAAAGAGGAACCCCCAAATTAAACTGATCGGTAAATTATTCAAGTCTTATGATTTTTATATATATGTTTTCTAACTAACATATCTTACCCTTAGTTATTTTAATAGACTTTTTTGTTGTTGCTCTAGACAAGATATAGAATCTCTAGTATTTGATATGCTTGCATTGATGCTTCTCATAAACAGATTATTTTTGCTTTTCTATAGAAGTGTAACATTCTGGGTGGTGACCAATGCTTTGCTTGCATCAGGTGATATTAGTGCTTAGATTTAATTGCAGTGATGAATATAAATGATTTATCATGAGGGCTGAATTTCTGAATAACCAGTAGAATAAAAAATTTAATTTATTCCCCCGAATTTAAAGCAAGCATGAATCTGTAAGTCTTTCATGCCCTAAGTTCAGTCATATATCCTTATCATTAGTGCATCACCTCCTTCCCTGTGAGAATGTTTCCTGTCTTCTGCTCTGCTGTGTGTGTGTGTATATGTGTGTATGTATATTTGAGTTGTAAGATAACTTTTCCTGTTTTGATTGTGGGCTGTGTATCACAGAATGACTTGGGTTGGAAGGGACCTCAGGGTCTTATCCCCCTGTGACAGGTGGGGTTGCTAACCACTAGATCAAGTATTAGATCAGGTTGCTCAAGGCTCCATCCAACCTGGCCTTGAACACCTCCAGGGACAAGACATCCATAACCTGTATGGGCAACCTGCTCTAGCACCTCACCACTCTCTCAGTGTATGTAACAATACAAATACAGAATCCTGGATTTTGATGACTTACTTCACTGGATGTATTTTACATGAAAGAGAGGATGACTTTTCTTTCCACTCTGTCTCCAAAAAGTGTTTCAAAAGTGAATCTGGTTATAAATAATTTGATTTTATAATGAGATGCCAGGTGGCATGTATGTACTTCCTGAAACTATATATAATTTCTTACTAATTGTGATAGAGCTCAATTCTGAGGCAAAAGCACAAATATCAGCACTGTTTTGAGCAAATGTTTTAGTGAAACGTTAACACTGAACTAGTCCTGAGCTAAATGCTGGGCTCTTCCATGTGTCAGGCCTTCAATACTCCCTGACAAATTTAAAGATTAACTGTTAGACCTGACATCTTACAATATTTGCCTTCTTCTCTTACCTTTCTGAGTGAATGAAATTGATCTTGGTGTCGAATACAAGTGCCCTATGCTATTGGTAGTGCTTTCATGAAGTGTACTGTTTCCATTTTGTATGTGGTAGTGGCAGTGGTTGCAGAGCTATTATAGTAATAATCAGGTACCTCTGTAATAGCAAGCCAGACTTCTGCGGTCTCCAGGGCAGAGAAACCTCATAATTAAAAATAAATGCACTGCATCACTTGATTGTGTAGTTAAGTCTCAATCTATTTTTTTTCTGAGTAGCAAATTTCCATGTACAGCACAGCATTGACAAGGCAAAAAGTGTGGTTTGCAACTTATTCTTTTTTTAGAAGTTTGATTATCCTCAGTGCTCTTACATTCAAGTGCCAAGCAGATTTTTATTTCCTGATGTTTATTAGGAATAGGTGATGCATGAGAAATTCCTTCCAAAGGAAAACTTGTAACAAATGCGCAAGTGTGAAAGTTGTAAAAATACTTAAGAGTAACTGTTGCAATATTTTGACAGCTTCATTTCCAGGAGCTTGAAAGGTTGTCACTGATGTTTATTCTTTCACTCTGACAATTTTGGTTACATAATTTATCCCCCATATTCATTTTCTGCTTTGTGAGTATAGTCCACTCTCTGTATTATCAGACTTCCTTTCTCTGTAGTCTAATGTACTATTCCAGTTTCAACAGCAGAAGTCCTTTGATTTTTGTGATGTTATTGCTTAAAATTTCAGTCAGCAGTATTTAAAAGAGCTTTTCAAATGGAAATACAAATGTATATTTTCTTTATCCTAAAAGACTGGTGAAACAAAGGTTACTCTAAGTACCTGTGAAATTTCAAAAGATGGCAATTTTGCTATTTTACTCTACCTGCCTATGAGTCTCCTTACCTCTCATCCAGGAAGCAGGTTTTTCCTACCCATCCACAAGATGTGACTTGCTGCAGGTTTTATTGGTCAGATTCTTTTAGACAAGCGCTATGCAAACAGCAAGCTTACCATCTGTGACTAATTGTGATTGTTAATACCTTCTTCCCTCAAATCAAGCCCACAACAAAGGGAGGAGAGTATGCCTTTTAATTAATGAGATCTGGTGTCTTATACTGAATTAGCTGAAAATGTGAGAGAATCTATTTAGGTGAATAACTTGTTCTTATTTACCACAAGAGCCAATAAACTCAGAAATGCTTTTTCATAGTCCTAATCTTTCTTCCTTTGCAATGAGTAAATCATTGTTTGCTCTGAAAGGCATACTCAGGAGATTTTTGCATTTCAATATTGATCTTTTGTCTATAATGCTGTAAAATGTTTTTGCAAAAGTCTTTCTTACTTTAAACCTGTTAGAATTTACACAGTAGAAAGATTATATGTAGTCAGTAGCTCTCAAATAACGATGGGTTTCTGACTTAAAAATAAAATAAAAGCCACAAGTGTTTGATTCCAGTTTATATTACAGCATATTCTATGGTAAAATAAGTGTGTTTCGTTGTCTTTGCTGGAACTATGTGAATCAGAAGGGCTATCTGCTCCTTCAGTTTAGGAAAGATAAAGTGCAGCATGCTTTTAAACTGTACTAAATAATGCAGACCACCCACTTCAGTAATTATTTATTTGCTTTTCTTCTCTTCTTTCCAGGATTGCCCTGGACATTTCCATCATGGATAGGGAAGGGTGAAAACTGGCCCTATGATTATCCACATGTCACTGTTTACTATATTATTTCTTGGATATTAGGAGCTAAACAGTATCATGATCTGGATATTGATTATATTGGGGTCAGTAAAATATATTTTATCTGTCTTCATTTTTAAGATTTTTTTTTCTTGTTTCTTTGAATACTGGGAAGGGAGAGATGAAAAACTAATTGTGGTTATAACTTTCTGTTGCAATGAGACTGTTACCTAGCATAACTCCTGCCTTTCCTCAGTACTGGCCGTTAATGTGGAAACAATGTAAAGTGGCTAGACTCCTGACTTCCCAATTCTAGAAAAAAGTTACCAGAAAATTTTAAGATTTTGAAACTTGAGTGTGTAATTTCCTGCCTCACTTGTTCTCCTTGGGTTTTAGAAGTAACCAGCTGATGAAAAATGTTAGTTAAGGCTTAGAGTTTGCAAAACTCAGCTAATGTGAGTTCTTGGCATAAAATATGGTTATTATTTTGCTGAAGGGCAGTACTCTACAACTTCTTCCATTTTTACCTATATTATTAAATAGTTAGGGTGCATATGTTACAGTATAACTGCCATATTGTGTTATAAGGCATTATATGGAAGTAGTGAGGGAATATCTGAGAGGAATGTTATTTAGAGATGAGAGGGAAAAACACTTTTCATATTTGTTATTTGATTGTGATTCAACCTTTTTTCTTTCCTTCTGCTTAAGAAAATTGATAATTTGTCTAGAATAAGTCTTACACTTACTGAAATACTCATTTTGGGCTTCCAAGTGTTTTGATGCAGAATAGTTTAACTGCAGTAAAGCTGACAGTCAACTCAGTGGTCCTGGGTTGAGCTTCTGAAGTTATGGTTCCTGTCCCACTAAGAAAGTCTGACTTTTTTTAATGTAATGTGAGAAGGTATGTATGATGTATAGCTCTTCTGGCATGTCTCTATGTTGCTGACTATATTAGAAAGTGCTTGCACTTGCACTCTGGGTAACAACTTGTAGGGAGGCAGTGGGGAGGAATGTATGTGCACAACTTTTTAGTTCTTGCCTTGCTCTGACTTCAGAGTGGAAGGTAAGTTC
This sequence comes from Centrocercus urophasianus, assembly GCF_019232065.1. Taxonomy (NCBI): domain Eukaryota; kingdom Metazoa; phylum Chordata; class Aves; order Galliformes; family Phasianidae; genus Centrocercus; species Centrocercus urophasianus. The sequence goes on along the minus strand of NW_024884586.1, from coordinate 36,095,407 downwards.
TACTTAAAGTATTTAAATAATGTCTGGTATCTGTACTGTTACTTGATGTTCTCAATGACCATGTCTTGAAGTTACAGTGTTTTTCTCCATGATTTCTACCAAACTGTAGACCCATTGTTAGTGATATGTAATGTGGAACAAGGCTAACCATTGTAGAGCTCCCACAGCATTAGTGTTCTTTTTGGCAAGATTACAGACAATAGGCATAAGAATTAGATAGATAAGCATATGGCTTGAATTTTTATGTAAAAATCTCTTGTGGGGGGCTGATAAAACTAATCAGAGCAATTTCCCTTAGCAAGCTAAAACCATGGAGTTTAGAAACGATTGTGAAAGATTTATATAAGTGTATATGGGATTGCATTACGTATCAATGCATCCTGACTTCTCTAAATGGCCTTTTACTTTTTGCTTTATAGATATGGAATGAAAGGGCATATAACAGCAAATATATCAAGGTATGTATACTTCTCAAAAGTGAAATTTAGTTATGAAGTTTCTTTGTTATCATTTACACGTGATTTACTTGTCTGACTTCCCCTAGAATAGAGGCCTTAATCCCATGACTGCTGACTGAACTCTTTCTTGTGGTGGTTGCAGGCATAAAATACTGATAGGGTCAGATCTTTAGAATTTTTTTATTTGAAAAATTTATTTTGAACTTTGTAGATCAGTGTGTGCTAAACATTCAGGACACTTGAATGGAAGCCCCAGTTGAATCATACAAATTCATCTTCTTACCAGGTGAAAAATAGCTTCTTTTGTTAAGTCTAAGATCTACAATTACTTTAAATTGTGATGTTCCAGTGTATATAATACACTTAAATTATTGATATACAAGTCCAGGTTCTTATGACACTTTCTGGTTTGCCTTTTCCATAAAGTAAGAGCTCTATATTTTAACTGTGTGAAAGTTAATACCTTGTTCTAAATGAGTTGGAGAGTGACAGTATTTCACATCAGGTAGCACTAAGCTATCACTGCTTCCTTCCTTGCATGCCCTTCTTTGAAAGCTCACTTCTGTTTGAGTTGTGTTATACTTAGGATTCCACTTCAGCATAAGTTCTGCTATATTCATTTCCTTGTTGCTGCTTTGCAGCTAAGAAGCAATTACATTGCCTGTTCTGAAAACAAAGAGTTAAGGTGAATATGAAGGAAACTGTTGTTTTTTTTTTTTTAATGTAGAACTCAGCAGACATTGGGTTCCTTCTGCTTAAAATTAGTCAGTTAGTGGCTATTAGATAAGTTCTTTTAATTTGTGTATACTGCATAAGGTCAGTTGTGTTATTTATCTTGGCAACTTCTGTACTTATTTCATTCAGTGGTTAGTTTTAGCACAATACAGAAAGTTGTGTGCAACACTTAGACATGACATTTCATTAGCAGGGAAAAAAAGTTAGGCATGAGTTAAATGTCTTTCATGAGGCTGACATATACAGAAGAATTCTGTCTACTTTTGGAAAGTGAGAGTGCTCTCCTATGAAACACTTCATTTCCTTCCTAGTATGCAAGTTTCTTTACAGCTCATATGAACTGCTTTGGGTGAGGGATATCAGGAAGCAGAAAACTGTTGGCGTTGTACCTGATAACAGAGAAAGAGAAACACCTTATCCAGTTTTGTGTTTCTTTTTAACAGATATGTTAATCAGCTGTGTATTTTAAACTGATTTATGTGGTCACTCTGCTGCAGGAGTTTAGTTTACATGGCTTATCACAACTTAGACCAAATTCTACATTATCTGTGCTTCATTACACAGCTAATTTCATTAAAGTGCTTTTTCTATATTATCACTTCTGTAGGCTACTACAAAAGTAGTTCACTAGTCAGATATGGGCTAATGGAGAAATCTGAAGATATTAGTAGTTTCCTAAAAGATAATTCTAATTGTAGGGAATAAGGCAATGTAAGATGTAACACGTAGGGTGCAACGTCACATGTTTTCTGTACTGCAATTTAGATTTATTCATAGACTAGATGACATGTTCTTTTGTAAAAGGAATCATCAAAGAGAAGGCAGATCTTACCATAAATAAAATACTCATATTTCACTAAATCATTGATTAGTTTTCTTTACATCACATAAGAAATTGATTCTCTTTTGCTCAGTTCTCTGCAATGCTTCTTGGAGGCTTTCTAACCTATTTGCCTTGGCTTCCTGATGTGCAGAGAATGAATGCGAAGAACAAACTATTAAGTGAAGGTGTGGCATTCTGTTTGTTAGCTTTTTAAATACCACTGCATTGGAACAGCTTTTGGCTTCTGGAGCTAAATTTTTAAAGTTTGATCTTGAAATCACCAAAATATTTACTGAAATATGTCAGCCTTCCTCTACTTTATTTAACATCTGTTTTAGCATTCATTCTCTTGCCTGTTGCAGTGTTGTGTGGCATCTCTTCTTTATCTAACACAATTTCATTTGCACTCAGTCATTTTAGAACAGATGTGTTCGCCAAAGTGTGCATCTGTACAGCAAACTTTGTTATGACATACTTATGTTTGAGTTCTTGGTTATCTTGCTAAGTGTTTTACTTTAAGAATTTATTTTATTCATCCACTAAAATTCCAGTTAGATTTCTTACAAAGTAGAAGAAAAATGAAACAAGCAATGATTTAGTTGCTTTTAAATTCCTATTGAATAAGATACTATTCTTCCAATTCTTTAAATACCATCAGCGTACTCCTTAAATTTTAGGATTAGTGTATCTTTGTATAAATACACACACTGGAGTGGCTGGAACAACACCATTCAATGTATGTTATTGTGGAGTGTGTGTTTTGGGTATCTATGATGTGTCCTCAGTACCTGTCTTTTCACATGGATGTTCTGCAGTATTTCTAGTTGTTCTCTTCTACTGAGCTACCTCCATGATTGGGCAGTTCTCCATATGTCTAACGTAAGTTTTGCTGGATGTTCATTGGGTTTTCTTTTCTCCTAATTCTAGCTACTCCAGAGATCTAATCATGTCCTTCTTCTTTCAAAGACTACTTAGATCATGTTTTGTCTTATCTGTTATCTCTTCTGAAGAACAGTTAAAAAGAATCCAAATGATTCTAGAATATGCCGTTCAGAAACAACTAACAATTGATCTTTTCCCTTGCAGTAAGCTGACACTCTTTCTCCTTTAGTGAACCTCCATGATCCTCAGAATCATTTCAGCAGACTTTCTGCATACTTTATATAGCGTAGAACACAGACATACCTATCAGTGCAGTTAATAGTATTAAATCAAAATCGCTTATGAACAAGTAAATTATTTATTTCATGATACTATTACAATTAGTCAAATTCTTCCTTGCTATGGATCTTGCATGAACTCAAGGAATGTACTTTTTCAGTAAGTGTCTAATTAAAATAACAATTTATGTGGCAGTCCTTTCTGAATCCTAGTTCAGAAATTTTTGTGGTCCTGTCTTTTGCTGCTCCTCACCCAAGTGGATTCATCACTGTTAATTTACTAGTAATTTTTCTACTTGTAGTACTTATAGCCTTAATTTTAGACATCAGCTAGGAAACACTGTCGGAAACATCTTTAGAAATCTCAGTTCCTTTAGATTTTATTGCTAGTGAACTGCAGAACACCTTTATTTTCATAAATGTGGTTTTGTCTACCTGTGCATCTTCTCCAATCTTTTTCTACCAATGAAGCCAAGCACATGCATAGACTTCCAAGGTGTTGTTATAATTGAACTGGCAACACTTCTGTTCCAGTCAGGTGCTTAGTATCTTACAACTGTTTGGGGCCAGAAATGGAAAGTCTGCAGCCAAGTGTAAGAGAAGGTATCTGACAAATCTTGGGGTTAGAACTTGGGATTTAACATTTTGCAGTGTTTTAGGCTGACAAAATAACATAGAGTTGTCTTCATAGTTCTGAAATGTTTAGTCTGTTTGCCTCTTCTGCTTGGTGAAGAATTTTGACTTAATGCACTGAAGGTTAACTGTAACAGAATCTTAAACTATAATAGAGTCACTAAGGTTGTAAGAGACCTCTAAGATCAACCAGTCCAACGGTCCATGGTAACTCCACCACCTACCTCCCTGGGCAGCCTGTTCCAGCACATGACCACTCTTTCAGAGAAGTTCTTCCTAATGTCCAACCTGGATTTCCCGTGGCACAACTTGAGGCCGTTCCCTCTAGTCCTACTGCTAGTTATGTGGGAGAAGAGGCTGATCACAACCTCCCTTCAGGTAGTTGTAGAGAGCAATAAGATCACCCTTGAGCCTCCTCTCCTCTGGACTAAACAATCCCAGCTCTCTTGGCTTCTCATAGGGCTTGTGCTCCAGACTCTTCACCAGCTTCACTGCCCTTCTTTGAATCTGCTCCAGGGCTTTGATGTCTTTGTTGTTGTGAGGGGCCCAAAACTGAACACAGAACTCGAGGTGTGGCCTCACTAGGGCTAAGTACAGAGAGGTGATCACTTCCCTGCTTCTACTGGCAATTCTATTTCTGATACAAGATCTAGCCTTGCTGTGGGTTTTGCCATTATGAATAAGGACTGTACCAAAGTCATAGTTTTTAAAATACAATATGTAGTGTCATATTGTTTGATTAGTGGAAAAGACGCTTTTCAAAAAACAGCTTTTGACAGAGATATTTAAACTTTTCATGCTAAAAGTTTTAAGTTACAGGAACTTCACTATAATGTTTCTACCATCATTTTTTTTTTTTTGTAAACTTTGTGCTTCAAAGGCTTAAAGCGATTGAACAAAACTCCATTACCACTTCTCTTTCTGAAATGTTAATAAGTTTAGTATCCATTAATTCTAAGTTAAGGTTGTCACCAACTCATTGCCTTATGTCCTTATCATGACTACATACCAAGACAGAAAAGCTCTGTGTTCTTCTTCGTGTTTCTAGAAGTATGTTATCAGAAATTATTTGAGGATGCATGCCTGACGGTGTTCAAATGACTTGAAAAGTCTTCCTTCTATGCTTGTTTAGAGTGCCTATTGCATCATCTCTCTGTATCTAAGTTTTGAAGAAGGATTTTTAGACTGTGGACTGATGTATTTTCCCAGATGCTCTTGCAGGTGGAAGCTGCTGAACCTTATTTTAATTTTTCTTAAATTAATGTTTAGACTAAGACTCGTTTATAATACCAGTCTTTTTTGATGTGGCCTTCTGAATATTGGAGAGAACACTTCAGTGTTAAAAACACTTATCAGTAACTTTATCCGATTTATCATTTTAGCTCATCTTTGAGAAGAGAAGATTTCACTTACCTGTCTAGCTCTGAAGAAATGCTTCTGCTGTCTGCTCCTAAAATTGTTTTCAGACTTAAATTTTCATGTTGCATGGTTGATGAAAGGCTGTACTTTAAGTGTTGTTATCTGTTACTAAGGTACTTCGGCAGTCTTTAGACAAACTGGGTCTAAGCAACATTGGCATCATCGCTGCGGATGGAGATTGGAACGTCTCAAAGGAGATGGTAGTTGATCCATATCTTAATGATGCTGTTCAGGTAGTTGGGTAAGTGTGGGAGAAGGGAGGAGTATTACACATTATGTATCACTTCATTTCTGTAAATAAGTCTTCACCTCCATTTTTGAATAGTCATGTAGTCATAATTCCTAATCACTTGTTTTTTAAATCATTATGTACAGTGGTAAATGACTACTATTTCCTGTTTTCCTCTCAGCTTTCAATTTTGTGCATGTGTAAGGTGATCTTATAACTCTTCCATCACTTCTCTCAAGTATTACGCTAGGAGCTAGGTTTTAAGCTTCTTACCTTAGAAGTCTCCTATCATTCACTAGTGCTAGCTAATCTGCACGTGCACCTTCAAAGTCAGGAAAGCTTGAGGATGGAATTCTTGATCTGGAATTGGTTCTAATTTCAGATGATCTTGAACTTTACTTGACACTTTTATACCCTTGCAACCCTACAGTACATCCATTGCTTGTGACCTTTCTGGCTGTATCTGGAAGCTAGAAGATTAGTTATTGCTTTAATCTGGTAACATCCAAAGTTAGTTTTAAAACTGATACACACTATCTCGATTTCAGCTATTTTCAGATAGGAGTGCCTATTGTTGCAGTTATGGCAGCAGGCTACTTGATTATTTGTCTGCTCGTTTGCTCCCTAATGCACTTTGTTTCTACCTTGCTTTTTGCTAACTGGTTTCTCTTGCTTTTGTGTTCTTGTTCATCACTGATTCTGTAAACAATTAATGTATTTATTTAAAGCTATAGCTTGTTTACAATGGAAATTAACTCTGCAACACAATTGAGCCATTCGTATGTGTATTTGTTACCTTTGCTTTTAGCCTTATGATCAAGAACATGCTTATGGTCCCTGGTGTGCTGTTTGTCCTCATTTATATGTAGGGGTGTGTGATAGTCTTGTAATTTTTTTTTTTAAGCTGATCTATAATACAATGTTATAGCAAGACAGTTGAGCAGGAATTCTGTAAAGAAACTACTTTCTTGTGCATTGAGCTTATAAATATTGATCACCTGGAATTAGCTTCCAGAGAAATATTAATTGTGATACTGGTGTTGCATAAGTAATTTTTGCATTTCTTTTTCTTTTTAACTTAGCCTAGAACAGGCAACACTTGCACCTCAGCAAGTTTACAGTGAATTAGGAAATGTTTTAGTTATGATTTTGATGCTAGCAGAACTTGCAAAATCAGTGTGCTGAATTTGTGTAGTTCTTATTTCATTATTTCTTTAAGAGCTTTATAGAGTCAGAGTTTAAATTGTGACCTTGGTGCGTGTGGCTTTTGCTTTGTTGGCATCCTTTAGAACTGTGGACAAATTCTATTTGTTAAGATGAAAATGCTTTTGTCCCAACTTCCCTACCTCCACTGATCAGAGTGAAGAGATAGAAGTGTATATTGAATAGTGGTGTTATCTGTTAAGACATTCAGCTTAATAAACAGACAGCAGAATGAGAACACCATGTTTCTTAAACAGTGCTAACCTTAGGATGACTAACTATTGGAGTTCTTGCTGACCTAGAAAAAGATAACAGTAGTTGCACATCTGTCCTTCAGCTCAAGTTCATAAAGATTCTAGAACACTGTAACATTGTAAAAAAAAAAAAAAAAAAAAAAAAAAAAAAAAAAAATCAAAAATCAGCTATTCAGTTTGATTTCTCAAGAATTATTTTATTTGCACTTGTTTGCTGTACATTGTTCTGTAACCTCTTTCCAACTATAGCCCTCTCTGTGACTTCATCTTAAAGGTCTGTTAGGATATGGAAACTTGGGATTAAAATTAAAACTTTACTTAAAAATTTTGAAGGCAATTGAAATAATGCTTTGGCATCCACTTGTTTCCTTTCATGTTCTTCCTTGATTGCACTGTTTCCCTGTGACTTTACCTGTACCAAAAATGCTATTTGTAAACTGATGCATACATACTGCAGATCTATGGTAGGATTTTTGTCTGTTTACCCCTGCCCCTACGTGTTTATTCTGCTGGGTTGTGATTTTTGAAGGCAGAGGACCTAGTATTTTCTAATTAAAACAAAGGTTACCAAGTTGCTACCATTCAGTGTGCTTCAATTCCTTTGACTGAGGGAGCAATCTTAATGAACATAGTCCTTTTCACTATTTCATGCCAATGAGTTGCAGCAGTTGCCACTGAGACAGGAATTTCTTCAGAAGAAAAGGGAAAAACAATGTATTGTTATACTTCTGTGTTTTGTTTGCAAGACTATCTTCACTACTGTCTTCCTGTGTTGTTTTAATGGCTGCTTTTTTGTGTTTGTATAGTAGTATACCTTCATATTAATCTTCTCCCAGTTTTATTACTTATGACTCTGTACCACTTGTTCCGTGTTGAGCACCACAAACAAAATCCATATCTAACAAAACCTCGCTCTTTAGCAAGTGTTTTCTTAAGTGCTTATTTGCCAATATGCGATTAGACCTGAATGTATTACATAATATTAATTCTGATGCTTGTTTAGAAATCAACAAAGTAAAAATGTTTCTCCATAGTTCTCAGCAATTTTTTATCATTGACTTGTAAGCCATTAATAATGGGCAGTGATCATACGTTGGGGGACTGAGAAGAAATCTGCGGTTAGGCCAATTTTTGTTTATTAGAAATAACAAATCACGTTTTATTTTTAATTGATGCATCTTGAATCTTTTCTAACACAATGTTGAAATGCCAGAAATTATTGCTGCTATATCGGTGTTTTTCCACTCTCCTAATTCCAGTTTAAAGAAAAATAAATTATAATAAAAAAATCATTGTATGTCTTTGAAAGAATGACTAGGGGTGACATGAGTCATTTTATAATGGCTATGGCTTATGTGTAGAGAATAGTTGTTCTGTTGATTTTTTGACTTAATATAGTTGCAGCTTTAGGGGTATCACTAGCCTTATGGTCAAGGAGGGCTTCCTTAGTCCAGTAAGAAGAATGAGTTCAATTCCCTGCCGTCTTCTTTTTCTATGGTGGAAAACTTTCCTGAGGAGAAATTAACTGACTTCCCCTATAGTATGCTAAGCTGGTGGGGAAAAAAACATATAATTACAGAAAATAATATCTTCAGGATTTATGTTGTGATTTTTTTGTTTGTTTGTTTGTTTCTAGTTTTGGGACCATGTATCCCTTCATTTATTTTAAAAAGAATTTTATTTATTACATAGTTCAAAACACAAGCTGGAAACTTTGTTTTGGTTTTATATAATTGATCCTAAGATGTAACAGGAACATGAACTATCTCAATTTAGAAATACAGATTTTAGTGATAGAATAGTCTTTTTTTAAGTAGAATTTCTGGGATGTATCCTATATTTATTGATTAACTGCTTGAATGCCATGTTTGGAGGATATCTGGTTGAACCTCCTTAAATGAAGGAGGTGCAGTTATCTCTGGTGCTGAGGCTTGCTCAGTTGACTTGCAATATCTTCACAACCTCTTTGGAAACTTACTCTACATATTTGACCATGCTTGTGTTCTCTTACCCTTTATCTTTTTCTTTTTTTTTTTTCCTTTTTTTTTTTATTCTTTTAAGTTATTATACGTAGCTAAATTTTCCAATGTTTCCAGCCTGTAGCATTGCAGGGGATTATTTTACTTGAAGCACAGGACTTTTTCTTTGCATCTACTGAACTTAAGTTCTTTTGTTTCTAAGTTTATCTGATAGTGTTGGCCCTGATGTTCGCCTGTGGGGATATCAGTAGCAATTGGTGCCCACTTGGAGTTTTTCTGTCCAGCTTGGTGGGAAACCTTGCTAATGACAAGGTGCACAATGTCCACTGATTAAACCTTGTCCACACAGGTAGTCATCTTTTCGCAGAGAGCAGTTGAGTTTGTCAGATGTCGTTTGCACCTTGTAAATCCATGTTACTGTTCTCAGTAATCTTTCTGCCCTTCGTGTGTTTAGAAATGGCTTCCAGAAAAACTGTTCTTACTGACTTTCTCAGGGACTAAGGCTAGATTGACAGCCAGGAGCTTCTTCTTTCTTAAAGACAGGGCTACAATGATCTTTCTGTAGTCATTGGGAACAGACACTAATCGCTAAATGCTTTAGCCTTGATGTGTGCAAGTCTGCAAACAGAATGTTGCTGTATCCTAGTACAAGATGTAATGGGGAAAATACAGTGCAAATATAATACTGAGTTCAGGCAATGTTCTCAAGGCTTTGGATTAGTAGAATGTATTTCGTGCCATTGTCAGACTGAATGAGCTTATTCAGATGGTAATCTGTGAAGATGAACTTGCATCATTTTTCTTGTAGGTAGTGTCCATTGTTTGAGAAGATTATATATTGTGGAAATATACAGTATGCAAATAGGCATTTGATATTACTTGTAATTCAAGTATAGCAAGTGCTTTTTAGGGACCTTCTGAATTTCAAGAAACTGTTGTTGGCTTTGCTCGCGCGTTCGAGCTTCAGATTGTTTCAGTCATATTCAAGGCCTTAACATTTCTCTTGAAGTATACAGTAGTTCAAGTTTTATCACTTCAAATAAGATGCAGCTGAGTAATGTGGTATGAATGTGTCTGGGGTTTTTCTAATTTCTTCTGTTGGTTATATTTAGGAGAAGCTGATTTCATTTGTATTGCTTCAGTTAAACTGAAATAGTTGATTAGATGGAAAAATAGGTGAAGCCAAATCCCTTAATGTTTGCTTTGCTTCCACAAGTCCTATACTGTTAATACTCAGTTGTCCTTGTCCTGCTGTTAGTGGTTATTGTAGCCTAACCCTCAGCACTCTTATCACTGAAGTGGCTGATCTGCAAATAGAATGTCTTGCATGAAAATGTGTGTTTTGTCTGTCCTTAGCTTCATCTGCAGCTTTGTGTGTGTAAGAAAACAGCCACCAAATGTTTTTCACTTTGCTTTTGTTATGTAATTTGGGATTTGGCATGACAAAAGAACTATATGTCCTTTTTTTGAAAGCAGTTTGTGCTTGACAATTGCTTTATTAAATGTTGTTTGGTCTAAAAGTTTTTTGTTCCAGTTATCAGAACAAGAATTGAATCATAATTGTTTTGTTGGGTTTTTTTTGAGTATGTTCAAAGAGTTCTGAAGGAGCTGGTGCCTTTCCCAGTACGAACTTTTTGACAATTTGAAAAACATTTTTTCATGTATTCCTTCTCTTTGTTCTTTACTTTTTTTTTTTCTCCTAAAGCTGTTGAGGTACACACTGGATAAGAATGGTCTGCAGCAGGTGAGGATCATAGCCAGCGATAGACTGTGGGAGCCCATTTCCTTTGTCTTGCTGATTGACTCTGAGCTCCACGAAGTGGTCGATGTCATTGGGTAGGGGGTTCTCCTTTTATCTTTCTTGCTGGTTTATTCACAACTTGTCTTTATTTTGCTTGTTTATAAATAGCACAGCCAAAGCTGTACCTCTGTACTGTTATGGGTTTGATGCTGTGGATTTGATGCTGTAGTCTTTCTCACTAACCTACATCAAGTGGTTTAGTAAGACCCAGTCTGTTCGAGAGCTCAAATGCTAGCCTGATTGCAGCTTAAGACTTTTAACTGAATCATGAGTTTCCTATAGTGTGCAAGACTCTCATTTGCTGTGACTGCACTTTTGTTGATTTGAATGGGTTTTAGTAAAATCTTTTTACCCTGAAGCTTGCTTCAGTTCCTATATTTATATATAAAAAGTGCTTTAAATTTACAGCTTTATGTGCAGCCTTGTATTTACTGACTTCCAACACTCTGCTGTTAGAGAAATTAATGTGATCCAGAAACTAAATGAAGCTTTTACTTTTTTGTTACAATAATGTCTTGGTTCTCAGATCCCATTTTGTTATGATTGAAGTTGTATGCTTCCCAAGCATTAAACTGACTGACTTGTTTTTCCAGTTCTTGTTTTCATCACTTGGTGGTCATGTTTTGCAAAGGTAGACTAAATTTGATTACTGACTTCTGCATAAAAACACGTAAGATCTGGTCATTAACTTTTATTGTAACTCTAGATTTTAATTATGATGTTATGTAGACTTGGCTGACCCAATCACATTTCTCAGACATGGCTGTTCCTGCTTCAACTTGAGTCTTTCTTGTTCAACCTATGGGACATGTAGAAATGAAGTCTTTCCTTCCAAACATAGATAGGAGTCAGTGCCCTGGAAAAATCAACCCCTCCTCTCATTCTGAAAAAGAAGTATCCTAATAATTTCTTGCAGATCCACAAGAGGGTCAATAAGTGAAAGCAATTACCAACTCTCTGACAGGTACAAATCTGTAGCTGTCATGATGCCAGCATTTTGATACGGATTCCTTTCTTGGCAACAGCAAACATGCACTCAGTGTCAGTTCCTGAAGCTTAACTGTTTTCATGCCAGTAAACCATAGTTGCTTTAGTCTTTGTGAGAGATCTAAGTTTTATAGTCCCTACTCTGATTCAGTCTTAGTAGGAAGCTGAAATAGACTTATGTAATAGATAATCAGCTGGCTTATGGGCTGATGGGAAACATGCTTCAGTGGTGCATTTTTCGTCATAGAAATATTGTTAAGATTCTTTCTAACTTGAAACTACACACACAAAAAAAATCAGCCACTGTAATTTTTGAGCTGGGGAAGGGGGGATATTTTTTAAAGATGGACTTACAAATTCTGCACTAATTCTTAGTACTTCAGATGTAGTACTTGTTTATAACATGTTTTATATAAAGTTAGAGACCAAGTTATTCAGACTCTCCATGTTGAAAAGTTTTCCCTATCTTCCTGCAGTTTGTTGAGAGGAAACAAAATTGTTATAGATCATCAGTAAGTATAACAGAAAATTTCATTTTTCACTTGAGTTCAGAACACCATCAGATGACAAGTCTTGTCACTTTGGTTAAAAGTATCAGTGTTCTTAAGCAGACCTGATTTAAATATGCATTTAGTTTAACATAGGTGTCACAGAAGCCAAGGCTTTTGTAGAATTTTTTCAAAACCTTATTATGCACAAATTAATAATCTAGGAGTAACATGGCAACGTTATGTTTTTCCATGGTGTGATACTTGTAATAGCAGGAATTGGAACTGTCCCAAGTACTTTCAGGCCAGAGTTAGCATGAAAAGTAGGAAAATAAGTGTTGCTAGCTGGCAAATTTTCTAGAGATGTTGGGTACTTGATTTTCAGGTTTTTGCAGGTACTGCTTTTCTGCAAAGCTTTATAGCAGTGAGAGTGTTTATATAGTTGTGGTTTTATTTTTTTTCCATTTTAGTCTAATTTCTGGGTTCTTGTACTGGTGCGTAAGAGGAAAAACAGTGGAACAATCTATTTCTCTACTGATCTTTTTTCTTCCCTTCTCTTCTTCAGCACGCTGCTGTATGCAAAATAAAAGATACTGCAAAGGCTTTTATTTTCTTAAGAAAAAAATCACTGTAGGCAGTTATGTGATGCAATCACGTAAGCCTTTAAGTAAATAAGTTTTTCATAATGTTACTTGTACACCAATTTAATGCAGCTGCTCTTCACAGGACATGTGAGTTTTTCCACATGAGGTATATTGCTTCATCATCTGCTATATAAAACACGTCTAATCTGATAAGACTTTTAAAAATTGTTACCACTTGTTATTGAACAATTAGAGGCCCTGGTAATAAGCCACTGTTAAGATATGAAAGTTGAAAACAAAAAATAGCCATTATGTGCATTTATTTAAAATAAAAATAAAATGAAGCATCTGTTTTCTCTTTTCTCTGGCTCCAGGAAACTGAAAGGAGAATCAAATGATGAAAATATATTATTAAACTACTTTAAGTAAATAGCAGTGGTTTGAAAAATGTGAGCACTGATAGTAAAACTTAGTAAATTTTTTTTTTCTGGTAGGAAGCTTAAGCCTATGGCTTCATTGTAATTGTGTTCCTACTATTCCTCTTATTATCTCCATTAAGATTCATTGTTTTTCATCTTTTTTATGGTATGTGTTACTTTTTTTGCTCCCTCTATGAAACAGTCTTCTGTTATAGTATGCCTAGTTTCCTGCTCTTTTGGGCAAAGAATCCAAAATCCCACTACTTCTATTGAAGCATCATATCTATAAGGATGAAGCGTAAGTGCCCTGTTACAGTTCATCTTCTTGGACAGTGGTAAGAGTAGGTGTTTAGGAGTCTTGTTTTCCTGAAGATGCTAGTGGTCCTTAAATTGATCAATTACTTTATGTATCCATTATTCTCTGGTGCCATAAAAAGGTTGTTTTCACTGTCAAAGGAGTAAGACCTATTGTTCTGGCTACAGCTTTTCTCCTTTATTTTGCTGGTTGTTAATTGCTGAGGCTGTAGAGTGGCACCAGATATCCAAAATAATGTTTTAGCCTAGTCTTGTTTGTTGTGTTGTTTGTTTGTTTTAATTTACAATTAATTCAACAAATCAACACTTACCCTTGTGAAAGTTTGCACTGTAAATGGATAGCAAATGTTGACTCTGTTCATTTGGGTTGGTCTTGAAGTAGATATGCTACAGTGCTTTTAAGTCTTTTAAAAATAATTTATTTACTTTTTAAAAACGAATGTAGTTTTTTGTATGGATTGAAAATAACTTATTAATTACATCCTACTTCATTAGAACTAGTTTAGGCATTAAGGTAAAAATCATCTTGTTTAACAGCTGTGTCTGAGTAAAATGCAAGTACAGTGTAAATCATGTTCATTAATAGTAATTGGAAGTATGTCTAAGAGCAGAGAAAAAGGATAAATTTCATAACTGATGGTGACACTGTTTTACCTGCTTGCAGATGGGACAAAAAATGAATGTTATTAACAAGTGGGTTTTGAATGAAGCAAAGATACTGCTTATAGTTTTTATTTGGCAGAGATATTGACAACATTTAAAAAAAAAGATTTGCAGGACATGAAGTGTAGAAGTGCAGATCTATTCCTTCTTTACATTGTCTTTGCTAGCTTCATGCCATTACAAAAACCTTCGCTCAGTACTAAGGTATTACTTGTGCTTCCAAGCCAAAGGGAAAATGTATGCCATCCTGCACAGCAGAGGCAAGGATATAGCTGAAGTCTCTACTGTATGTTATGTTACCACTAGTGAAGCTAAGTACAAATGACTACAACTCTGGGAAATTGCCTGTTTTTGAATAGAGGGGAAAATAATTGAAACCAGCCATCAGAAAGATGAATAGAAATAGCCATAGAAATACCTCTGTTATCTTTTATTATTTATTCCTGACTCATGAATTAATTACATTTGTCAAGTTTTAGCCCATTAGTAAAAAAAAAAAAAAAAAAAAAAAGCCCAAGACTTAGCTTGTATTTAAAGTTTTAGCGTGTATTTAGTGTGTTCAGTGGGCCCAAACCGAGAGGAATGATGGATTTCTGCAAGTGTTTTACGAGATTTTATTTCAGCCAGAATAATTTGCCACATTGAATCAGTGTTGTGATTGAATATGACCAGTAGTCTTTATGTGGGAGAACGTATCTGTGCTCATACTAAGGAAGGTCTTGTGCAGAAAACTAGCTTTCATTATGTTTCAGTTGTTTTCAGTTTACACCTCTTAGCTCTTACGGTCCACTCAGCATGCGTTCTTGAAACCTGAGCTTATTAGAAATGTGTGCAAGAGCCAAGTTCACGTTTAGCTGCTAAGATTTAAATGCAGCAGTGTTTGTAATCTCCTGTGCTGTATCTTACTGTTAATTTATAATTATTTAAAAGTTTGGCTAAGACCCTGTCAGATAACTTGTAAAAGTAACTGTAATATGCTACCAAGGTCAGAAGGTCAATTTCAAGATAAAGCTTTACTTTAGCAAGCTGCAGCAATTACATGACGTATTTAAGCCTAGGTTTACTTAGGTTGATATGTTTTAAAGAAGTAATCTTGAACTGATGGTAATGCAGCAAGCTGTGGTATATTACAGATTTCTCTGTAGTACAAGTTTTCTATTCTATTAGAATTATTCTAAAGCAAGTTTGTTTTTAACTTTCATTTTGGAGGAGAGCAATTAAGCCTGGAAATACAAACAGCAGCAATGAATTTTCTTTTTGTGATAAGCACTCTTTCTTTTTAAAATATTGTGTAGGGCTCACTATCCTGGGACAAAAACAGTGCCAAATGCCTTACTGACTCAGAAGAAACTGTGGGCTTCGGAAGATTATAGTACTTTCAACGATGACGTAGGTGCAGGCTGTTGGGCTCGGATCCTAAACCAAAACTATGTGAATGGAAACATGACCTCGTAAGTATTGTGCATTGCTGATAGCTTTTAGAACTTCATTTGTAAGGATTATCTAAAGTACCACGTAACACATCCATCTGCTATGTTAAAACTGTAGATAAACTCTTTTCTCCGTCAGTCTGAATTCAGATAGTCTGAGATGTGAAGACTACTGTACTTAACCACTTGGAGAAAAAATTTTGTGGCAGCTGTAAGGCATTTCTGAGTTACAGTTTCATGTGGGCCTATGCAGCTGAGTTCAGATCTTTTAGTTTCTGATGATACTTTTCAAAGTAATTCTTCTTAAGAAGAACTAACATGAAAACCCAGGAGGAAAATAACAATGAAGTTAACCTAGCTGAATATTTCTCAGGGTCTCTATCAGTTATTTATCTTTAGTTAAAGGTAATAGGTGTAAGGATTTTATTATCTGTTGTTTTCTGTACAACATCTTTCTGAGGATCCATTCTAAAATTTGCTGTAATCTTTTGATATCTTCATTAACTTCTGTATGTTTTCTTGCCAAATTGAAATACGGAAGAAAGTTATTGGGAAATTAGGTAAATCAGTTTTAAAACGGAATAGGACACATACTTTGTTTTCAGTGAAAAGCTAAAAATGAAAGCATCAATATTTAGGCAAAATCACTTTCAAGGCTTTTAGCTTTTATGTAACTTCATTTTGGGTTAATAAAGATAAATGTTTTTACCTGAAATACTTGAAACAAAGCACAGCAGCAAGCACCTGCATGCTCATAAAGGGAAATTCAAGTTGACTATCTTCTGTGAATCTTGTTTTGAGCAAATTTAAAGTTTTAACATATTGGCTATGTGAATTCCTATCACTCATGTCCTTTAGTATCTGTGGGGTTATTTCTGCCTTATTCCTGTTCTCTTCTTTTTACGAGCCCTTTGCAATTGTATAAGCCCCATTTGATTAGCAATGTGGTAACCAGATCATATATTCAGAAATTATTATCAAAAAGATCAAAGTCTGTAAATTCAATACTGCTTTCATTTCAGCTTTTATACTGAAAATCAGTGCTTCCTAATGAAATGAATTTATTTATTAGCAAAAATATAAACCTTCTTTCCTTGAAGTTTGAGTTCCTTCCATTATGGTTGTTTTATATTGAATTTATGCAGAACTTTATCTTGAGGAAGCTGCTGAGTTGAAAATCTTGTTGAGGGTTTTTTTCTGAGCACATTTTTAGAGGAATTTATAATCTTTCCTGAAATGCATATATCCTGTAATAGATAAGTCTTAAGTAATAACTTCAGAACATGAGCCTTTTGTGCTCATCTGTGTACAAATGGGTTATTTCATGCCAGCTTTTGTTTCCTATAGAACTCCTTTCATAAACTGTATTTGCATACCTATGGCTGCACGGACTTTAAGTTTAAGGTCCTAGCATGAGATTGCTTTGAAGAACAAATCAGAAGACCTAAAAAGAATTGACCGTGTCGGTGTCCCAATAAATTCTCAAAATAAATCCTGGAAGATGGCTGGTTAGGGTTATATTACATTCTTTATGTGTGCAGAAAAGACTGTTAATATTTCTCACTGGTGCTTAAAAAGCAAACAAATGCAAGCCCATCAAAAGATCATCACCACCAATCACAAAGCTAATAAAAAAAAAATTGTGAAGCATCAGAACTTCTACTATTTTTCTCCCTACTGATTTGGTTAGGAAGTATGGATGGAGTCTTTAATCCTCAGGTGCACATTTCCTTTAATGTGCAGCTTTTAATGGTGATACAACCAGAGGATGTATTGTGTTTTGTTTTAGTTTTTTCTAATGAAGTTCTCAACTCTGGAAATTGATTCTTTTTCTCTCTGCTTTTGATTTACCATCATTTTGCTTTTTTTGGAGGTGGCTCTGGAAGGGGTTGCTTGTATTCTCTCTCCTTTTAGCTGGGAAAATTCTTTTAGTGTTGAAATACTTCTTTATTTTATTTCATTTTATTTTTTACTGTGAGCTAGGAAGCTGTTTTTTCACTGTGTGTTGGAGGAAAAAAGCAGAGTAAATTCTTGTTTTAACTTGATCTAATGCTATTCATATGAATAATCAGCTAAACAAACTTTTTTTTTTTTTTTTTTTTTCCCAGAACTATTGCATGGAACTTAGTGGCAAGTTATTATGAAGAATTGCCCTTTGGTCGATGTGGTTTGATGACAGCACAAGAACCATGGAGTGGCCACTATAAAGTAGAAGCACCTATTTGGATTACAGGTTAAAAAAAAAAAAAAAAAGTTTCCATAATAGTATTGTGAGAGTCTTTTTTCTATGTGTGTTATTTTTTGTACTACATTGAAGTGGTACAAAAACACATTGAAGCTTCATGGAATGTCTTTTAAATTCTTAAAAGAATTTAAAGGCTTATTTCAGTAGGAAGCAGAAAGATCTTATAAGGAGGCAAATTTGACCATTAGGTTATATGCAGAAATAAACTGCTGCTTTTTACAGCTATCACTATTAAACTATTTTGTTCTGAAGTGCCTGTAGAGGTTAGTGTACTTTCCTAGTTCTTTTTGCTTCACTTTTTTTATTTTATCCTAAATTAGACATCTGATACCTTTCAATTTGAGAAAATAGAATGAAGAACATATATAGTCTTGTACTACTTGAGGTTCTTGGCCTCTATGATTCATCATTTCTTTGCACATAGGAAAATGGAAATACTTTTATTCTGTGTTGTCTGAAAACAGGGTGGCTACTCAGTAGTTCTTCTGTAGTCTTTACTGTCTTTGCCACAGAGCAGATGGCATGTACTGAGCCATTAAGGAAGATCGAGGCAAATGTCTTAATGTTTATACTTCTGCTAGTTGCCCAGCATTAGGAAAAAAAAATGGCTATAGTGTCATCTGAAAAGTTTGGAATACCTGAGCTGATTTTCTTTTTTCCATGTTGCTTAGTCGTACACTTATTGTAACGTCTTACACTTGGCAGTTACTTATGCTGAAAAAAACCCCTACCTCATGTAGTTGATTATTCCTTGAGGAGAAGCTCTTCTGTACTTTTTCTGACTTGATTGTTTTCTCTGCCACAGAACAGATGTTTTAAAATGTGTTTTGGTTTAATTCTGTAAGCTTTCGTATGGGTAGAATTTGCTTTGAAATTCCGTTACTTCATTTTGGGAATTTTCATATATTAAATTATAGTTATCTTTATTAAGATTTAATTACTTTCTTATGATTTTCTGTTCCATCTCAGCGCACACAACGCAATTTACACAACCAGGATGGTCCTACTTGCAGGTGGATGGACACTTAGAAGGAGGTGGAAGCTTTGTAGCTCTGACAGACGGCCTAGGAAACCTTACAATAATAATTGAAACTATGGTAATGTACATCAACAGAAGTAGAATAAATAAAGGAAATATTTTGTTACAAAGTGGCTGCTTCAATTTATGCCATGTCTGCAAATATCCTCTATAATGCTTGTGTAGCTTCATTACTGAGACCACCAGAAATACTTTTTTTTTTCTATCTAAACATTGTGTAATCATTATATCACAAACTTATTTGATGACACTCTGTGAGAAATTGAAACTGTGTTTTTTTTAAAGCTGAGTTAAAAATATTATAGTTTGTGCAATAGCAATCATCATTAAGATAGTGAAATAAATATTTACAAATTAATCCTGTATTGCTTTTTATAGTTAGTACTATGTTTTTCTTGAACACTGTCATCTGATAGATTCCAGTAATGTATATTCCTTTCTTTCTTTCCTTTCTTCAGACACACAATCACTCTAAATGTATCAGACCTCCACTGCCTCACTTCCGAGTTTCACCTCAGCGAGCAACTTTCTACCTCAGAGGGTCTTTTGTAAGTAGGCATTAAATACATTTGGTCACTTTTGTAATGTGAATTGCACTGCATCTTGTGTGTACACACAAACTATGACAAGATGTCAAGATATCAGAATTGTTCATCTCCTGTGATAGAGGTTATATGCCTGCTGAACTTTTAAATTTGCTTTTTTACCATAAGACACAATGTCAAAACTGAATTTGTATTATTACTACCTTCCAATGTATTTGTGTATATTGAAGAAAAAATTGCTGGAACAGAGATACAATTTGGTTTGTCATTAGGATTTATTCTGCAGCTACTGCTCTGAAGTGCTGATACAGTTTGGCTGGCATGGTCATGACCTTTCTAGCTGTCATCAGTTGCTTTCCAGGGAAAGCAACTAGATGATGCAGCTGACTATATGACACAGGTTTTGTTTTTCTGTCCCAGCAAAAGATATTCTGAGAATCTCCATGTTTTGTATTAGAGTATTCTGTTCATATTAGTAGTATTACTGTGTTATTAGGATAATGGCTTACTGATACATGTAGATTGCTCTGAAAGTAAAGTCTCCTATTTATTTCCATGGAAACCACAACATATAAAACAAAGAGCACAATAACAGAACACAACTCGATAGAGCAAATTCTCAGCTTCAGAACACTATTTTTCAATGTAGTCATCACCATTAGCTATACATTTCTATCAGCTGTGATCAATAGATTTCATGCTGTGCTTGTAATAATCTGCATGGTTCTCTGGGTGGCTTGTCTTTCATGTTGTTCATGTTGCTGCTGCTGAAATATACCATCCACCACCTCACTGTGCTCACATCAACTGTTTGGTGTACTCATAAGCATTCAGCAAGCATCAGTGGGCCAATGTAATATAGTAGGAAGCATTACTTTTGAATCAGCCCTTGCATAGTTAAGAAAAGGTAAGGTTTGTAATGGCTATCTGAGTTAATTGGTGGCTGCTGATGAGATCAGCAATTCTACAATAACAAAAGTTAGACACTGATAGTTTTCAAAGCCAAAGTAAAATTGTTGTTGTGTTGGTTGTTTTTTTTTCTTTTTTTTAATTTAATGCTATGTTTCATTGCAGTATTTCCTGAAAACGCTTCAGGTGTGGCACTCTAAGCTTGGTTTTGAATCTGCAAACTCTAGTCTTTTTGAGCAACTTCATCCTGTAAAGGTAAGTTGATCAGTTTTAATACTCTATTGTAACTTCTTTGAATTGGTATTGCAAAATAAAATTAAAATAAAATTACTTCAATTTACAAAATATTTGCAAAGTAAGAAATGGAATCCCACACATCAAAATAATCTAAGGTAACTTTTCAGAGAAGCTTTATGGTCTTCAGGGTGAATTCATGAAGATAAGCATTCATTAGGCTGGTAGTACAAATTGTTTTGTAAGTCTGAAACGTTGCAGCATTTCAATAGGTATGTGCTTTGAGAGTAATGATTTAAGTGGTTCTAGTGTGATAATGAAGAATGTGGATGTCCTTTTTTCAGTTTTTGGGCCCACTTTACTACATTTTCAACCTATACATTTGATTTTCAACCTATACATTTGATTTTCAACCTATACATTTGAATTACAGTGAAATGTTTGCATAGTGTACCTCAGCGTTGTTTGTTGTGCTTATGCTAACTTATACTCTGCTGAGTGTTAAAAGTAGTCTGGTTTAGCAATTTTGTTCCTGCTACAGAAGGATTTGCAGGATGATATCTATAGTATTTATGTGGCCTAAAGGTGATAACCTTCCAGCTTTCTGGCCTCTCTACCTGTATTCTTTTCCAAGACTTTGGGAATTATGTGCTCACTGGGTGCGTTTATAATAAATATTTTTTAGAAGAGAACCTTTGAGATCTTTTTTTTTTTTTTTTTTTGTACTACCCTAAATATGAGAATGTGAGAATGTGGGATATTCAACACAAACTGATTTCTGTTAAAGCAGCCTTTCTCAAAAACAGAGCATTGTATGTACTGTGACTTAAATCTTGCCCTCGAAGGAGTATTCTAGTACTCTCTGTAGTTTCAGGTGTGTGTTTTCCCCCATTCCTGGAACTGCTGCACTTCTGTGCTTCAACTGTATATTTCAGGTGTGCTTTATTAGCTCTCTTTGACTAAAGTTTTACTAGCTGTATACAAACTTACCTGGAAGCAATGAAAACTTGAGGGTATTAAATGTTGAGGCAATTTTTGCCTTAAATCGAACTTTAGAGGATATCCTTGAACTCAGAAGCTTGGATTTTTTTTATGTTGCAATTTGATTTTTGCGACTTGAACTTTCTTTTAATTCCAGATCTGGAGGGGAAGTTTTTCTTTAGACCTAGATGTGGATGAAGTCTATACTTTAACTACACTTAAGACAGGACGGAAGTGTAGCTGCCCAGAGCCTCCACCACCTCAACCCTTTCCTTCAAATTACAAAGATGACTTTAATATTCGTAAGTCAGAAATCTCTTATCAAAAGTTTAATTCTCATACAGATATAGTCTCACTGTAGAAAGGCCGTAACAGTTGTGGTATTTGAGTCATCTGATGTAGAACACATGAAGTAATTTGAATGTTTCATTATTTTTCTCTGATTATTTGTGTATGTATACCTCAGTTCCAAGACAGCTAATTTTATTCTAGCTCTTAACTAAGTGACTGCTACAGTTTTAAAATTCTTGATGCGAAGTTGTATCTCAACTGTAGTGAACTACTTTTTTAAGGGAATGTAAAAAGAATTGAACACCTCCCCTGTGAGGATAGGCTGAGAGAGCTGGGGCTCTTCAGCCTCGATGAGAGATTGTCTCTGGAGACCTGATAGCAGCCTTTCAGTATTTAAAGGAGGTCTGTTACAAGGAAAGAGACAGACTCTTTATCGTGATCTGTGGTGACAGGATCTGGAGAAATGGTTTCAAACTAAGAGAGGGAAGATTTAGGCTGGATACCAAGAAACCTGGAGATCCTCAAAGTCAGGTTGGACCAGGCTCTGCGCAACCTGTTCTAGCTGTAAGTGTCCTTGTTTTTTTTGCAGGGCAGCTTGACTAGATGACCTTTAAAAGGTCACTTCCAGCTCAAACACCAGCCCAAACAATTCCACGATTACATTAAAAGAAAAAAAAAAAAAAAAAAAAAAGAAACTTTGTATATTTATAAAAATGGTCCTGCTTCCAACTTCTAAAACTTGATTTTGCGTATTTTTCTAGTATAAAAGACTACTTTGATACAATAAGGCAGAAGCCTGGAGGGTAGCTTCAGAGGAAATCTCTGACATCAAGGTCCACAAAAGAAAAATAAATGTTTTGGTGCTGACATTTTATTCTCTGAACAGGTAATCCACCTTTCAGCGAAGCTCCAAACTTTGCAGATCAGACGGGTGTGTTTGAGTACTTCGTAAATGGCTCTGACCCAGGAGATCATGTTTTCACACTCCGACAGGTGGTGATTCAGCGACCCATCACTTGGGTTTCTGATGCAGACCAGACAATCAGCATCATAGGAAACTTTCAGTGGTATGTAAATACTACTTTTTGTTGACATCTGAGGAAAGGGTGTCCTTAATAGTTTGAATTATTATTTGTTGGTCTCTTTCATTTGTCTTATTCAGTGCAAGAGAAATATAGAGAAATGTTTTTACCTTCAACCAGTCTGTAGTCATGTAGAAATGATGATTAAAGAGACTTAAGTTCTTGAGCCCTGCATGGTGCTATTACCATCACTATTAAAAGGTCAGGTCAACAAGACCTTATTTAAACAAGTCTTGAAAACATCCAAAGATGAAGATTTCATTTCATCTCCTAGTGGTCCACTGCCTTGGGAAAAGATTTCTTAGACTCCTATGGGGCACATTTATTCAAGCTACTTTTTGGAATAATTATGTGAGATGGCTCACTAGGAAGACTAAGTTAAAATAGCACTAACAAAAAAGCAGGATCTGAATTTTGAAGTGTGCACAGATATTTTTTTTTTCCCCACTGTTTTTAAAAGAGACAAAAAGTTGATTCAATTTATTTTACTTGATTTTGAATTGTTGCTTGATCATTACTAATTTGATCTATCTCATGTTGTGATAGTTTGGGAGTTAATTCTGTTATATTTGTTGCAGACTGCCATCTTCTGAGCAGTTCCTAGAATTGTGTATATTTAATTTACCTACTGCTTAGAACAGTTGTATTCTTGGGTAGATGTAGCAAAGATTTACTAGAGTACAGTTATCATTCATTCTAGGAGGTATAGTGGTGATAGTTTTGAATGAAGCAGTATATCTTTCAAGCTACGGCAGGGGAGATTCAGGCTGGACATGAGGAAGTATTACTTTTCAGAAAGGGTGGTCAGGCACTGGAATGGACTGCCCAGGGAGGTGGTGGAGTCACCGACCCTGGGGGTGTTCAAGGAAAGGGTTTGATGTTGTGTTGTGATCTTTTAGGTCTTTTCCAACCTTGGTGATTCTATGATTCTATCATTCTATGGTCTTAGCATAATATTGAAATTTAAAAAGTATTTGGATAAGAACCTGTTGAATAATTGGCTTAGTAACAGTAGTTAATAAACTTAAGCATTAAGTTTGATTTATTATTTTTACGATTTGGAAGAGACTTTAATTCTTTTTAGAGAACGTATCAAATAACTGTTTTGTCTGTTTTTTCACTGTTATCAGGTCAGTGATGCTTTTTTAGAACATGTATTATGATTCTTGTTTCTGGCCTTGACGAGTTATTGAATCATTTTGCTTTGAAGCCTATAAGCACACCACTGTCTTGTAGCTGAAGGTTGTTTTTGAGTTTCTAGATGTGTACTTTTGCAGTCCTGTATTAAAGCTTCGTGTTTTCCCCTATAACCAGCTTCCCCTCATTGAGCCAGTCATATCTCATGATCTATGTAACAGATAGTACACTTAAATTACTGCACTGAAATCTCCAGAAACTTCCCACTTCATTTTGGTTCTATTTTTTTTCTGGATTAGTGTCTTTTCAAAATAAAGCTTGTTTCTTGAATATTCAACTGATTATTGAAGCTTTACTCACCTCTTAACTTTTATAAGGAAAATTTTCAAGTTCAGGTCCAGTTTGCCTGATCTTTTCTTGGGTACATGTTTTCAACTATTAATGCACAATATAAAAATATTAAACTAAATTTGCTCTGAATTTCTGAGATGTTTTCGTTTCAGTTATCAATAGCAATTCTTTAATTTCACTCAAGAGTTTAGTTGGTTTTAATTCGGATTTTAATTTTGTGAAAGTTTATGTAGCTACTCTGAAATTTTTTGTTTTGCTCTGATGAAGCATGAAGCTAGGTTCAAACCTAGCTGCATGCTGTAATTATTGATATTTAATACGCTTTGCTCCCAGTGTTATTATAATATTGTGAAAAATGTGGGGGTCTTGTGTTTAATACAAAGGAAGATAAGAAAGGTCTTAAATGACTTGTCTAATGAAAATGTATCCAATAAACTGATGCTTAAGCAGTAAGAAAAAAATCTTAATTCTGATGCAAGAGATGGAGGAGAAGACTACCATAAATACATATTATTGATTTATCTGTAAGCTGAGGTTATACAGGAGTTTTTCACACACTTAAAAAAAACAAAACCTATGTATAGCTGGAAACTTTCTTTATATATGACCTTTTGACTGTATCCATACTAGCAACAGTTCATTACAAGTAACTTAAGATAAGGAATGTAGGTACTGAATTTCTTGAGCAAGCATTAATAGGGTTGGTTAATTTTTACTTGTGAGAGGCTTGTACTGCAGTCTGAGGAGTGGAGGGGTATTAAGTAAATTTTCTAAGTGCTATCAAATTATTCTGGTATTTCTTTGCCTGATGGTAGGTTATTTTCCTTAACAGTTGTAATTAAATGTATAATGTGGTACTTCACAGTTGAGATGAAGTATTACCTCAGGAAAAAAATCAGATAATTTCAGCCTGTTAAAACACACTGTTTCTCTTACAGGGTAAATCTGACAGTCACTTGTGACATCTACATAGAAAAGCCACTTGATGGGGGTGTGTTCATTGCTGGAAGAGTAGACAATGGTGGGATATATGTTCGTCGTACCAAAGGAGTTTTCTTCTGGGTTTATGCAGATGGCACCTACAGAGTCACTGGTGACCTAGGTAAGAAGCCCTTTCCTAAACTGGATGCTGATAGATGGGCGTATTGCACTGATAGCCTTGATAGAAATGATGTACATTCTGGTTTTGTTATTCAGCTGCAATCACTGTGAATTTGATTCATTGTGCTGTAACAGTGGTTGCATTTTGTATATGGCTAGATCATCTGAAGGTTACTGGCTGCTCCACTTCTCATTCTCAGCTTTCTGGATATCCTTTCAAATATCTCCAGAATCACAGAGCTGTAGGGGTTAGAAGGGACCTCAGGAGATCATTTACTCCAGCTCTCCTGCTAAGAGGCTCCCTAGAGCAGGTTGCACAGGAAAATGTCCAGGAGGGTTTTGAATATCTTAAGAGGAGACTCTACAACTGCTCTGGGCAGCCTGTCCCAGTGCTCTGTAACCCTTGAAGTAAAGTTTTTCCTTGTTTGTGTGAAGTTTTTTACATTCTGGTTTGTGCCAATTTCTTCCTTGTTCTGTCCCTGGGCACCACGAAAAAACAACATGGCTCCAGCCTCTTAATACTCTCTTTAGATATGTATAAGTCTTGGTAAGATCCCTGCTCATTTTCTACTTCTTCTCTATGGGTAGGCAGAGTACGTGTAGCTTGGGAATTCTATTACCTTCTCTTAACACACTGATTCCAGGGGAACCTCATGTTTAAATCCACAACAACTTAAGTTTCACCTGGGTGTAATAAATATATATATTTATTGTATATACATGCATACACTTGGGTTTAGAATGAACTGCACTGTTTATTTCTTGAGACATGTCAGCATTGCCTAGTAGAAAATAACTTTTTTCCATGCTGAAATGAGGGGAATGTGATTAATGACTTCATTATTTCAGATGGGCATGCTTGTTAGGCCATAAGGTATTTTTTTCCTCCATAGCTATTTTTCATCATCTTTATATTTTTCTAAGAAGGTGTCTGTGTGGTAAATTACCTCGCAGCTGAAACTGCCAACTGAATAATTGAAGATTCTTCTTCTAGTGCTTAGTTGTTTTGTTTTGTTTTTTTTTTTCCCCAAGTCTCTCTCCTGATTTTAGCTTTGCTTAAATTTTGACTAGAACTAAACAATGTTACATTGTGGCATCTCAAAACCTCTGGATTTAAAATCTTCTAATACTTAAAAAAAGTTTAGTAGAATAAGTGGTGTGCTAGCTACTGTCACACTTGGTTAACCTGTACTCCCAAAAGATGGAATCTTCAGTGGGAAAAAAGCTCCTAACAGAACAGTAAACTACACCTCTGTAGTAAGATGGTGGTCCTGAACATCTCTGAAAATGAAATGCTTTCCTTTTGCTAGCTTGATGCTATCTGGCAGTCTAGGCAAAAGTTAAATGACACTTTGCTAACTTAGAGCATGTTTTGCAGCTGGAGAAGAAATATTAATGAAAGGGCTTTCTGGTGTCCGACATAATGCTTGGCACACGCTTACTCTCAACATCCAGGTAAGAGCATGGTCAAGAAGCTGGAAAATCTGCTATGAAAATTCCATTCCTAAATGGTTTAGACAAAAACATGCTATTTTAATGTTTGCATGAGGTGATCCTGCATAAAACATTGATATATATTTTAATATAAACGAAGACTAAAATACCACTCATTCTATTTCCTGTATTTTTGAAGAGATCTTGAGAAAATGGAGAGGGTATAGAAAGTAACTGGGAAAGAATGATTATGACCTGGCTACCTGTTCTGAAGATTCTTGGTGAACTACTTAACTGTTTTATAAATCTGACTCCAATTATCTTTGCATGTTAAGGCCCTGTGTATGATGCCTCTTAAGGACTTGGAACTAGGGAACTTGAATGAACTGCCATTTTTCTTTCCTGTGCTGAGAAAGCGTGGGCATTGTTTTGATGTGAAAAATGGCCCATTGCTGATTAGAAGCCTACTCAGAGTGTGGGATCTTTGTGTGGTGTTTCTGCATTTTTTATCATAGTGAGAAGAGTGGTACCAAACTTTAAATATACCTGTGCAATTTATCTGGACATGACATTGTTGCAACTAAAGGGCTTTGAATTCCTCAGCTGGGTGCCTAACCCCCTTGGCTAATACAACCTTTGCAACTGCAAGAGATCTAAAATAATTGGGAAGCTTAAATCCCCTCTGAAGATATCTTGTACTGTAACGAACTCTGTAAAATTCTGTGCTAAGTCTCTAACAGATAAACTGTCTATGAACATTAGAAGCTGTTTGGCTTGGTGTTTTTTTGGCTTTTTCTGCTTTTGTATTGATAGACAAAGGAATGCTTTTATCTGAGGCATTCACAAATGTTTGTATAGCCACACTTACGACAGTAATTGCTATCTGTAAAATGAAGTTTGAGACTTGCTAGCCTGAACAGAGTACTAAAAATGAGTGTAAATTATCTAAAACAGAAAACAATGATGTTGGTCTTCAAATCATGATGCTATAGAGTTGCATGTACCAAAAATGCCTTTGATGTAATAAAAGAATTGTAGAGGAGGTTTTTTGAAAGACAGTCTGTTTTTACATATATTTGTAATTTTTATAGATTCAGTACAGGTAAACTAGAATGTTCCCCCCCTTCAATTTAATATTGGCAAGATAAATTTTAACTGTTCTGAACATTAATGGTAACAATCTACTTAAAAGTTCCTAAATCCCTTTCTCTCCTTGGTTTGATGACTAAAATACATAACCCTTTTATTTTGACCTGTGTCTAATTGTGCAGAATTAATGCCAGGTGTGTCATGTAATAGAACTGTTTGTAGTTCCAGGTAGTTCTAGTTTTGTTAAACACCTCAAAACAGGTGAGCATTTGAAGGAATATGATACAGATGCAAGAGGAAAAACAGTTTACCTTTGAGATTCTGCACTGAGTTTGCAAGCTGAGAGTTTGGGAAAGATAAACCTTTTATATGCACTATATAAAAGCCTGTTAGATCTGTTTCATAGAGTTGATAGGCACTGGACGAGCAATATTTAGAAGTGCCTCTGCATGGAAAGCATGTGAAGTGTAGTTGAAAATTCACTGGACATCTTTTTGACTTGCCTTGTCTGCCATACAGATTGTCTTGGTGTGAATACACTTGATCACTGGATTTCACAAAACAAACTCTTTCCCTTTTTTCTGCCAGGGCACTTCTGCCTCAGGACTGTTAAATGGTTATCCGCTCTGGGAGAACGTCACCATTTCTCAACCAAGTAATGGCTGGGCTGCTATTGGGACTCGCTCGTTTGAGTTTGCACAGTTTGACAACTTCCATGTTGAAGCTAGATGAGGTAGCTTTTGCATTTGGAGAACGTCATCATACTTTGAAGAAGAGTCAGCTCAAACTTTGGGGACAGCTTAACACTGACACTGATCTGTTGGCAAAGAATCTGAATTCTCACCCTGTTATTTTATAAAGCTTTACATTGCTCATTACCAGTGTAAGTTTCATCCCCTGGTTGCTATGGAATTTTTACTCTTAGAATTCTGGGGGTAAATTTTAGTTCAAGGTAACGATGAAAACAAAATCATAGATCCTTTTATTCAAAAATGATCAGATCTTAACTTCCTATCTCATTTTCAAGCCAAATTTGAAAGTTAACAGAAGATAAGGGCCTCTCAAGATGCTTTTTTTTTTTTTTTTTTTTTTAACACTAACATGACTGTGTCCATTTCTTTCACTGTAAGAATTAAATACCAATAAGCCTAATGATCTAGTGGCCCCATGCAGCTATACTATAATTACTTTCAGATTTCATTTGGATGAAGAACCTATTTTTTCCTGTATTAAGAAAAACAATGTTTTGTCTATTTATGCTACAGTCAGTCTCAACATTACAATGCTAAAGGTGTGTTTGATTACAACTTCCAACTTTTATCTCTAGCCTTAAAAATATTTCTTTTGAGCAGAAGGGAAATCTCTTATGGGTGATTAGGCAATGCAGGATGTGCCTTAAGTTTCAACTACCTCCTTTTTTTTTTTTTTTTAAAAAAAAAAAAAGGTTGAAATAGATTAAAAGGTTAATAATCAATTAATTATTGATAGCCGTTATGGAATGATTTTTTTTTTTTTTTTTTTTTTTTTTTTGTTTTTTTTTTTTTTTTGTGGTTTATTTTTGTTTTGCATTGTACAAGAATAAAAACTGGGTCTTGGGTACTTAATTTATGCCAGGCTAAATGTGGAAAAACTGTCTTTTAGAAGCTTGAGCATCCATCTCTCATTTGTGATGGATCTAAAACTTTGAGCAGAAACTGAAGTATATGAAAATGTTACTCAGATGGTTGTTTTTGTAGCACAGAGAAGGTATGGGTACTATCATGTCCTTGCATAAAAGGAAATGAAAAAAATATATATTTTAAGGCCTTGCAGTCTAATCATAAGGTGACAGCAGATGGATACAGATGGAATTGATTGGTTTATCAGGCTGCACTACTGTCCAACAGTATCCCTACTCCTAGGCTGCATGAAGTTCAGATTGAATTCTGAATCCTTCAGAAAAGAGGGATTCTCTTTTGTTGCTACTTCACTGTTTTTTGAAGTTACTGTGCTATCAAAAAAAATCATCCAGATTGTAGTGAGATAGCAAATGCTGTCTTCGTGAGTTGGCTTCTGAATTTTTCTGTTGGTCATTTTTGAATGAAAATGATGTCTATTCCATAACAAAATGTATCCCATGTCTGCATCCTTTTTTTAACTGGCGAACAAGAAGTTCTGGAGGTGTGACGGGGCACTAATATTTGTATGAGGCTCTCTGTAGCATGCAGTATCTCATCTTTGAGAAACAGATTTGCAATATACTTCAACTTATACTAAATATTACTCTGATCCATTTTATTTTGAAAGCTAATTTCAGTGAGCATTGACTTTGCTCTTTGATATTTTCAGCTAAGGTAGAGTTAATGCAACACAAATTATTACTAGACTTTTTTTAAGAAGGTTATCTTCCAAGTCAAGTTTTGGAGAGATCTCAATTTCCTAAGTACAGATGAGTGTTTTATTTCTTTCAACAATTACCACTGATACCACTATTAATTGGTTATGAATCATTCATAAGTGCAGATTTCACACAAGCAGTAACCTTGAAGAATGATCTAAATGACTAAACTTTAAAACTCTTGTAGAGGATTTTCAAGTATTAACTGTTTATTTAACTGGGTAAAAAATGAAAGCCAGCTTTCCAGTTGAGTTGCATTTTGATAGTCACAGTGTGGGTGCAAATCTGTTCATTATTTGCTTGATTTCAGAAGGGATGTCACTGGGATCCAGATGTGAAGGAATTTAACTTAAGGTCCTTATATTCAAGTAATATGAATACAGAAGAATGAGTTCTCAGAATAAACTTGTTTCAGCTGTGATGATTTTTCCTAGTAGCACGTTTCTTAAAGAGTTCATGTTAGCTTGTGTGGACTGCAAGCAGTTTCGTATAAGAGAGATTAGCAAAGATGCAGTTTATCCAAAGGAGTTGTCCAGTTGGTCTTTTTTACTACCCTTTAATGCACTAATGTAATAAACTACTGTCATATTGTGTACTAAGCACAATGTATTTTGTCACTGAAAATATTGATTATTTTTTCTAATCTTAACTTATTAACGTTAGAGGATTAAACTGTTTTATGAAGAGAAAAGGGATCTAATAGTGATATAATGTTGTTCACTCATATGTGTAATTCTTCACCCTTCAGCAGGCTGTAATATCCTTGCCAGTAACAAGCTGTCAGGTCTTTCACTGAGGGGTGGATTTATGTTGTTGATTATAAATACTAATCATTTCAAATGGACAAATAAAGCATTTAAAACCCCTTTATTTGTGGTGACTGCTTTTGTTAATGGATCATGATGTCCTCCAGCAAGAAAGCTGCCAGTTTTTATCATTGTGATTCCTAGTAAAGATGATTGCCCCTATGTTAACTGGATTGGAACAATTTTTCAAATGCCAAACAATCCTCGTTAACAAATATCATAGAATCAGGACTTTTGTTGTTGATATGAACATTATTTATAGTGCTCAGTATACATTCTGCTTCTCTTTATTATGATGGTTTTTGTGTATGTGTTTTTTCTTTTTTTTTTCCCTTTGCATTTATTTAAAGGGATTAAACTGTACTTAAGGGTCATTTGTACAAAACTGCTGAGTACTGAAGTCTTGTGAGCTCAAGCTGACAGTCTTTTTACAAGTGTGGAAGCAGGTAGTGCAATTCAGGTATATACTAAAGTTTACATGAGAATTTTTTTTTTTTTTTTTTTTTTTTTTTTTTTTTTAAATTTATTAAATTTTTGGGGGTTGGTTATTTTTTTTTTATTTTTTTTTTAAACCAAACCCAA